>NW_006267369.1:870478-1064423 GCF_000300575.1 Agaricus bisporus var. bisporus H97 | reverse complement strand
GACTTTAAGGAGGATCTGGAGGGTGAAGCCCCCTAGGTTCTCACGGCGTCACGCTGTCACATCTGTCACATATTTTATTACATAATAATTTCCCTCTGCTGCTACAGTTCGACGGAGGCTAAACTATCGGCATACTGCTAAAATGGCGCAAGCTACAGACTTACCAATTGAACTTACCGATTTAATCTTATCTTTCTTGCCTCCGAACCATGCGGAGCAAGTACAATGGAGAAGGGCGGCGGCGGCTATAGGAAGAGAGGCAAGACCGGTAGGTTGGAACCTATCGGATCATCGGTGCAGACAGTGTGGGAGGGTATGCTTAGCAATGTGGGACTATGAGGAGCAGAAGGCGTGGGTGATACAGAGATGGGGATACTGGGGGCCGCAACAATGGGCAATAGCCGGATTCTTTGTGCTATGTCCATGTGATGCGATGTTAGGTAACTACTTCGGGACGTATTGGTTTGTGTGAGTAGATTACCGGTTTAGGAGTTGTTTGTGCCTGTGGACACTTTTATGGTTTGTTTGGTGCTGTTGACGTTTTTATGATCAATTTACTTTTGTTTACTTACTTCTTACTCCACTCTTCTTTTCTCATGTCAAATGTATAATTAGTCTACTTTCTCATACGTACTTCTTTTCACATGTCAGTATATAAATAAGTTACCTAGGGTAGTTGGTCTGTGCGCCGTAGTTTAGGTATATAAAGTAGGTAGAAACTTGTAGAAGACTCCGTCGAGTTCTCTTAGGTTCACGCCTAATATAACTTTTGTCACTTTCCTCTATAGTTCTTAAGTTCAGGTGTGACCTGTGACATCTCAGTCACAGTCGCCCTAACAGTAGTTTCGTTCCGTCTCTGTCATTGATTTAGAGATGTATGCTACTGGCCTCCACTTTCCGTCTTCACATTTCATTGCCAACTCTCCACCCGTGGCGTAAGCCGATGCATCAGATTCCACTTTTAACTCTTTATCCAATTCTGGGGCTACTAGAATTGGGTGTGATGTGAATCTTGCTTTTAGCGTACCAAAGGCCTCCTCTTCTTCATCTCCCCAACTCCATTTCTTGTCCTTTTTAGTTAATGCGTGTAATGGTTTTGCAATACTGGCGAATTTTTCAATGAACTGTCGATAGTAATTTGCCAGTCCCAAGAATTTTTGTACATCTTTAATGCATTTTGGAGTTGGCCATTCTACTACGTCTTTCACTTTCCTTTCCTCCATCTTGATTCCGTTTCTCCCTATTATACATCCCAAAAACCCCATTTCACTTCGTTTCCATTCGCATTTTTCTGGTTTTGCGAATAGATCATTGTCCATCAACCTCTGCAACACCTCTTCCACCACCTTATCGTGCTCTTCTTCATCGTCTGTTCCTATCAAGATATCGTCAATGAATACAGCTACTTTTCCCGTATTTACTAAGTCCCTAAAAAGTTCGTTCATCATAGTCTGAAAAGTAGCAGGCGAATTTGTAAGTCCAAAAAACATAACAGTGGGTTCAAAGGCACCCATGAAAGTAGTAAAGGCTGCCTTCCACTCGTCTCCTTCTTTTATCCTAATGTTATTATAACCCCAACGTAAATCTATCTTAGAGAATAATCGTTTACTACCCATAGTGTCTATAAGTTCAGAAATTAAAGGTAAAGGATAATTGTTCTTAATTGTCCAATCGTTCAAAAATCGATAGTCCTGTACCATCCGCTTCTTTCCATCCTTCTTTGGCACAAAAAATACCGGTGAGGTTTGGGGAGATTTCGAAGGTCTAATATATCCCTTTCGGAGTTGGTCCTTGATGAATGCTTGGACTTCTTCTCTTTCGTTTGGCGACAAGGGGTATATTTTTCCTTTCTTGGGTTTGAAATCCTCCTTTAATTCGATAGCATGATCCCATGGTTTCCTAGTAGGCATTCTCTCTGATTCCTTTTGTTTGAATACTTTAAGGAACTTGTGGAATCGTCTTGGTACTATTTGCTCTACTGAGTCTATGCTTCGAATTTCTTCTTCTTCCGGCATCTCTTCTGTCATTCCTCTTACCCACATCTCTAGTTGTCCTTCTTCTTCTCTACTCCTATTTTTCCTTTGGGCGCTTATTCGTTTAGGACGTACCTGTCCAGCCCCCACTTGTCCCGCGGTGGCTGTCTTGCTGTTATCTTCTTCTAGACGTTCTGCCTTTTCCCCATTTAATCGGTCAGCCACGTCACCGGGTGATTGCGCCCACCCCTCAGCTTTCTCTTTGGATTGTTGCGCCAATCCCTCAGCTCCACTATTAGCACGTCTATTACATGCCAATTCCCTGGCGAATGCCACTTCGACTCCTAATGCAATCCCCTCGATGATGTTTTTGGGAGTGTTGAATCTCCCTATTGCTTTGTTTACTCGCTCGTATCTTTCTTCCTCATCTCGGATTTCTTCCTGCTCTTCTTCGTATGCTTCTATCTTGGCCATGGTTGGTCCTTCCTCTTCGTCATCACTTCCTTCGTATGGCATCCCAAACTCGTCTAAGGCGATTTCCTCTTTTGCTGGGCATTTGTGTTTGCTCAGCAAATGTTCCGACGTTTGAATTCCACACTCCTCGCATCTATACTGCAATACTGTTCCCCAACTTGATTTCTTTGGGAAGGAAACTAATTTCCAACCTGCATATTGTTTGTGCGACATGTCAGGTTTTTCCCTTTTTTCTTCCTCTCGTGCTTCCTTCATTAACTGCCTAGTTGATTTCCTTGGTTCTTCTACCCTTCGTATTTCTTCCTGTTTTTCTTTGGTTTTTCCTTTGTCTTTGTACCCACACCCGTCTGGGCACCTGGTCATCTTTACCTCTCCTTTCTCCCAATCGATTTCCGGATTATGCATCTGCAACCACGGCATTCCTAATATGACCTTATTCTTTCCTAGGCCACATATTTCGAAGTGTACTCTTTCTTTATGCCCTTTGTAGTACACGTTTGCAGCAACTCGGTGTGTCACTGCTCCAGATGCGTTGATTGTCCCATCAACATTCTTGACCGGGATTGGTCTTTCTAAAGGTTCCAGCTTGAACCCTTCTTCCTCTGCAAACACCTTATCCATGAACATTCCCGTCGCTCCACTATCCAACAACGCCTGTACTCCTATTCCATCATGTGTGTCCAATTTTTCTACCCCCACATTCAGCTTAATTTCCCTTAAAGGTCGTATTGTCCTTACAAGGAAACTCTCCTCTTGTACAGTGTCCAAAACATTGATTTCGTTACATAGTACATCAAATTTGTTGTAGGAAGTCAAACGAGGAGATTTTGCTTCCTTTACTCTTTTAAATTCTTCTGTTCCTCCTCGAACATCCTCTTCCAATAGTCCCGCTGCTCGTCCACATCTAACGTTCGCACATCTCGAGCCGGAGCCTTGCTCCAGCAATTCTTCGCCATATGGCCCAACTTTCCACACTTGTAACACTTGATAGGACCTCGACTGGGTCCTGCGGCGGTGTCGACATCCATCGCGTTGGGATCTCGACGTTGAGGCTGTGGCCTCACGAAAGTGTTGTTGGAGGTGTGGGTTCGTAGTTGGGGCTTAGCTTGCCCCCGCCGATAGTAGTCTTCCTCCGCCTTTGCTTGCCTCCACTGCCTATCCAACTTCATGCTCCTCTCGTACCAACTCCTGATGGTAGTTGGTGGGTTTTCTGACTCCATCAGCGCCTTCCTAATCCTTCCTGATAAACTTCTCTTGAATTCTTCGATGAGGGCTCGTCCCTCGTATCCGCTGTCTCGTGCTATCCTCTTGAACTCCTGTACATGCTCTTCTGCGCTTTTGCTTCCTTGCTCGATCAATCTCAACTTCCCTACTGCCGTACTCTCCTCATCCGCATCTCCGAAATTGTTTCGCAGACTATCAAAAAGCTCCTCCGTGTGGGCTGGAGCTTCTTCTTCACCACCTTCGATCATCTCCATAATGTTTTCCTTCCACGATTCTGCAGCTCCTCCTTGTACATATGACAATATCCACGTAATCTGATCTCCTTGTAGCCTTCCTACCATCTTCAAACTTAAATAAATCTTGCATGCTGTTATAAAGCCACTCAGCTCCTTCCCATCTCCTGAGAATATTTTTGGTCTTGCCACATCAATTTGTGGCGGCACTACTTGGACGATGGGAGTTTCTCCGTCGTCCCCTGCCGGACCTGGTGGGCCTGGTGGACCCGGTTGTGGGTTGTTCTGCAGCTGGGCGAGTTGCTGCTGCAGTTGGGCGATGAGGGTGTGCTGAGCGTTCAGCTGATTGATTATGTCTTGGGGGTTGGCCATGTCTGGCTCGTGGTATTCGGGGGGAGGTGGTTGATATAGGGGAAGGGGGGATACGGATGGTTGTCGTTGTTCTGGTTCGGATTCCTCGGATTGGGATTCCGAGGCGGATTCTTCTTCTTCCTCAGATTCAGAGGAAGGTACTCGGAATGTTCCGGGCGGTAATCGGTGAGAAATTTTGAAGAAGGTGAGGGAGGTCTTTTCCTGTCACCTGATACGTATCCACCAATTCAATGAAGCCAATAGCCTGCTTCACTTGAACGTGTATACAAAAGAAAAAAGTTTTTTTTTAAGAAATGCCGCACTGGCGAAGGGAACGACTACTGCCCTAGATAAAGCTATATACGAAGACGGATCTTCACGCTAATCTAGACACGCACTTAATGTGGCAATGTCACTCCTCTGCGTGTACCACTTGACAATGCAAGCGCAGCACAAGGTTTATACGGGAAGTTACAAATGGGGTAATACAGGGGTAAAAATAACACCACACAGTATGGTAGGTCTCGTCTTTATCAATGGTCTGTGTTAAACCACTGATGTCCACGGCGCACGTTGTGTTTATGCGCAGACACCCCTTAAGCCTAGGGACTGGCTATGTGTGTGGCGGCCGCGATGGCGCGCAGAGAGTAGAGGGCGAGTAGAGAGTAAAAGATGGGGAGGGCACTGTGCTGTGCGATCCCCGGAGTAGTCGAGTTCTACTGTTAGGGCGACTGTGACTGAGATGTCACAGGTCACACCTGAACTTAAGAACTATAGAGGAAAGTGACAAAAGTTATATTAGGCGTGAACCTAAGAGAACTCGACGGAGTCTTCTACAAGTTTCTACCTACTTTATATACCTAAACTACGGCGCACAGACCAACTACCCTAGGTAACTTATTTATATACTGACATGTGAAAAGAAGTACGTATGAGAAAGTAGACTAATTATACATTTGACATGAGAAAAGAAGAGTGGAGTAAGAAGTAAGTAAACAAAAGTAAATTGATCATAAAAACGTCAACAGCACCAAACAAACCATAAAAGTGTCCACAGGCACAAACAACTCCTAAACCGGTAATCTACTCACACAAACCAATACGTCCCGAAGTAGTTACCTAACATCGCATCACATGGACATAGCACAAAGAATCCGGCTATTGCCCATTGTTGCGGCCCCCAGTATCCCCATCTCTGTATCACCCACGCCTTCTGCTCCTCATAGTCCCACATTGCTAAGCATACCCTCCCACACTGTCTGCACCGATGATCCGATAGGTTCCAACCTACCGGTCTTGCCTCTCTTCCTATAGCCGCCGCCGCCCTTCTCCATTGTACTTGCTCCGCATGGTTCGGAGGCAAGAAAGATAAGATTAAATCGGTAAGTTCAATTGGTAAGTCTGTAGCTTGCGCCATTTTAGCAGTATGCCGATAGTTTAGCCTCCGTCGAACTGTAGCAGCAGAGGGAAATTATTATGTAATAAAATATGTGACAGATGTGACAGCGTGACGCCGTGACATTCTGGCAAGGTTCTAACAACGGTAGTACTGCGCAAACCCGGCAAACCCTCATACGAGACACCAAAGGCATACAGACCAATTGCGCTACTAAGCACCATGGCCAAGCTACTGACCGCAATAGTCACTGAAGAGGTTTCATATGTAATGGAAAAGCACAACGATATCCCGAGGACACATTACGGAGGACGCCCTTGTAGGACGACATCAGACGCAGTCCACCACCTAGTAGCAAGGATAAAAGAAGCCTGGAGGAAGGGTTTAGTAGCATCGGTACTCTACCTTGACGTCGAGGGAGCCTTTCCAAACGCAGTTACCGACCGACTTATTCACAATTTGAAGAAAAGGAGGGTGGCAACAAAATACGTGGAATTTATCCGCTCTATGTTACGAGACCGTCAGACAAGACTGCGATTCGACGACTTTTATTTGGAACCAATAAGGATCGACAATGGAATAGGACAAGGAGACCCCCTCTCAATGCTCCTGTACATCACTTATAACGCCGACCTACTAGAAATACCCTGCTCACCAGAGGAAGGGGCTGCAGGCTACGTCGATGATGCATACCTACTCACCGTCGCACCCAACTTTGAACGGTCTACGAGGAAGCTCCAGGAAATGATGGAAAGGGAAGGAGGAGGTTTCGACTGGAGCACTGCTCACAACTCGAGATTTGCGCTGGACAAGCTAGCAGTCACACACTTCTCACCAACGGAAGTTAGGAATGCCCAAACGGAAAAAGCGAGATCCAGGATAGAACGGCCACAGCTCAAACTACGGAACCAATTAGTCGAGGAAGTCCAAACGTACAAATACCTAGGAGTTTTCATCGATAGCAAGCTGAAGTGGAACGAACAGCTGGAAAAATCGGTGGCTAAGGCAACAAAGTGGGCACTACTCTTCAAACGTCTAGCAAGACCGCCAATCGGTATAAGCCAGAAATTAATGAGGCAACTCTTCATGGGGGTAGCTGTCCCAAAAATGACCTACGCACTGGATGTCTGGTATGAACCACCCTACATGAAAGACGGGGGAAAGCGCCGCACAGGTTCAGTCAAAGCGTTGAAGAAATTCACGAAGATCCAGAGGATAGCCGCTTTGGCAATCACAGGAGCGCTAAGCACAACACCCAACGACATCCTAAACGCCCACGCGGGACTCCCTCCCTGCCATCATCTACTCGAAGCAACGTGCTTCAGAAACACGCTAAGAATATGTACTCTCCCGGCAAACAACCCAGTGGCTCGAATAGCTAAGGAAGCCCACACACAACGAGCTAAGCGGCATCAGACAAATCTATACCGACTCTTACATCGATTCAATCTAGACCCGAGGAAGATAGAAAAGATCCGTCCACCAGCCTTTACTACCGCAGACCCCCTCCCATTCCAAAAATACATAGCGAAGTCAAGAGAGGAATCAATCAGTAATGAAAAGGCCAACAGGCCGCACAACCTTCAAACACCAAGCTACAGGGTATACTCTGACGGATCAGGGCAAAACGGGAAAATAGGAGCAGCAGCAGTGATATACGAAGACGGGAGAGTGGAGCCACGTAAAACCATACGATATCACTTGGGCGATGCGGAGCATCACACCACCTACGACGCAGAAGCGATAGGAGCACTCCTAGCCACCCACCTCATCAAGGAACTAGCCAGTCTGAAAGGAACCCCGACCAATCCAGCTAAAGTCACTCATTACATTGACAACCAATCGGTCATACACGCACTGAATACCAGCAAAGGAGGGACGGGGCAACATATACTGGACGCCTACAGAAGGGACTGTACTAGAGCCATGAACCACGGAACAGTCGAGATAAAACTGGAATGGATCTCAGCACACTCGGGGGTAGAAGGAAACGAAGAGGTGGACAAAGCGGCAAAAGAAGCAGCCGATGGAACGTCAAGTGAGAAAAAGCACCTACCGGCGAAATGTCACACACAGCTACCACACAGCAAGGCAGCTATCAAACAGGCGAAGAATGAAGAAATGAAGAAGAGGGAAAGCGAAGAATGGGAGAAGTCACCGAGATTTGAAAGGATGAACGGGATAGATGCCGCATACCCCTACGAGCGCTTCAAGAAGTGGAGAGAATACCTATCAAGGGCACAAGGGAGTATTCTTACACAGGTCAGGAGCAATCACTTGCCCATCAACACCTACCTTAGGAAGATCAAAAAACGGGAGAACGACTACTGTGACAAATGCCTGGAGGACACGGGACGCAGGATACCAGAAACGTTGAACCACTTTATACTCGACTGTCCAGCATACAACTACGAGAGAGATGTCATGAAAAGACAAGCAGGAAGAGCGAATGCATTCAACCTAGAACGACTTTTCAAATCAGAAAAAGGTATCAGAAGCCTCATTGACTACCTAGATGCAACAAAGCGCTTCAAACAATCGATGGGACGATTCAGAATCCTAACCTCTCAACAAAGTTACCAAGACACACACAAATGCAAGCGAAGACAGCAAAACTAAATTACGCAAGCCGTTTCACTTTTCGTTCACCCATCAGGCCACAGGCAACGACCCTTCCTTAAGGGTAAGAGCGAGACCGCTCAGGGGAGGTACCTGTACCCTGAGCCAGGCCGATCGTATGCAAACTCGAGGAAAGGAAGATGAGGTTGGGATTGGCAATGTAGGAGGGCAGTGGCACCCTAAAAGGCGTTTCCGTGCCTGACTGACGTTGAGGGAGCGAGCGCTCGGGGCGCGCCCCCGTTAGATCAAGGGTGGGCTGCAGGAGATTAGGACAAAGGGTCCTAGGGTTCACCTCATACAATGTAGATACGAAATGTCCGACATGAGGTCCAGCCTCGTGGACAATAAAATGACTTAAAAAAAAAAAAAAAGAAAAACCTTGTTTATTGTTTCAGGCTGTCCAGAAGCACACGAAATCGTCGCAATTATCCAACATCTCACTAAATTACGAAGTCTTGCGTGTTGGGACGGTGATGGAACCGAGTGGGGAAGAACAGCAGTAAAACTATTACTGGACGCTGCGCAAAATGAAGGTGTTTTCCCATACGCAAATCTACGGAGATTATCCTTTTCGACTTCTGTCCTCGAAGAACGCAATGTCACATTCGCACATCGAGCTTTTCGCGATCTGACGCATGTGGATTTTGTTGTCCGTTCTACGGTTGACTGGGAAAGTCTTCGTTCTCTCCATAACCTCACGCACGCATCCTTTGACTTGGTCACAGAGCTGCCAAATCTTACCACTAAAGCAATTCAATGTTGGTTCTCTCGCTTAATCGCCGCTTGTCCGTTGACGGTCAAAGTAATTATCCTCGTCATCGTGGAAGAATACATTGGCGATTTTGATCTGAGGGATTTGGACGGCGACTTTCTCTACCCTGGTTGGCCACCCCCTCACCCCGACTTTGCTACGACGGAGGACGAGCGCTGCATCACCCCATTGTCATCACGCATATCTGAAAATTGTAGCGACGTTGGACTTACAACTCTTCATCCGATTGCACGAATTGCTCTCGGAATCGTCGATCCTCGAGTCGTGCCCGGCGCTTTAACAAGTAACATCGATGCAACTCAAATTTACAGAAATTTGTTGGTTTATTGTCACATGCACAATTGTATAAAGGATTGGGATGGAACCGTGCCTAGGCATCGTGATTGTTGGACGTCGGCAGAAGATATCATAGAAAGGAGGAGAATATTCACTTGGTCGGAACTTGTTGCATGAGCAACGTCATAACTATTTCCCTCTCCTTACCCCTTCACCATGTTTAAAAGTTAAATCGTCAGCTCGATCTTGTCGATGCTCCGCTGTATTACCATCATTAGGACTAGAACTAGATAGCAACAAATTTATATTCCTCCGCAGCACCAAAGACAAGGAACTTTTCGAGAGGCACAATGAGCGATATGTAAAAAGCTCGCAATGCATCTATTCGTCGAAATCAAACACCATTTTCGTATGTTTGCTCTTATCAAAGTGTCAACCATGGAACAAATAAAATATGAGAAGACATTCTGCAAGAGCCAAGTAATCCATCTAGCCGCGTAGTTTAACGTCTTCCATGTGGGTTGGAGATGGAAAACGTAGATAAATCACGGCAGAAGACCAGGAATACAGTGGAAGTAGAGGACGACCGGATTGAATAAGCCGAAGGTAGGAGATGAAAGGAGAAAGGGTGGGGAAGGTAGGTTTTTACAGCGAATCTTCAAGATAAGGTCCTATTGTCAGAGCCATTTAACAACGAGACGACGGCAAAGCAGCGAGGGATAAGTAGACAGTTCGCCTGATAAGTGGACAAGCGCTTTTCGGTGTGAATATATATAGTTCACAAGAATAAGGTAGTATAGAAGATTTGAGTGTAGTGGATCTTGGACAAATTTGTAATGATGGAGTCGTTAAGAAAGAGCGACCCAAAAAAAAAGGGAATATGTATCAATCACATGTGGCTGTGCTATAAACTCACGACCCTGTGGTTGGCGACAAGGCGCATAATGCACATTGTAACAGTCTCTCCCGCCAGTCTCATCGAACAGGCATCAAAATTACATCTGAGCTCTCCAAATCCAAGTCTTGAACCTGAAGGCGTCTAGTACGAACTAACAATCCACAAACACTCTCCCACTCCACTGTCATGATGTGCAAGCCTGAGATACACTACTTGGGTGAAGGTGGGCCGTGATGAGTCGAAATAGAAACAGGTCGGCAGGTTGATGATCTGAGCGACAGTGGCACACGCCGAGTCAGGACCTCAGGAATATCTTCAACTTATTCTTGGGATGCAAGTTGCAGCTACATGAGATCTTGATGAAGTCCGCCGTCAACGCGTCAACTCTTATTGTCTATTGCTTCCTTGATCGTCATTCTCAGCGTACATCAGGATCGTCGTCAAGAGACAATCATTAGATTCCTCGAGCATCGAACACACAGGGATTTCAGCGTATCATAGCAAAGTAAATAATATACACGGTAGGGTGTCTAAGATCCAATTGAGATCTAGCATGCCAATTCCAACGAAAACCATGGTCGAGCGACTAGTACGCCACATATGCGACACAAAGAAGCGGGAATCCAGCATAGAGGCCAAGCCAGAACACCACATTGCCCATCAATTTGTTGCGTTTGAGGATCGGCTGTCGACTGAGCACAATCAATGGTATCTGCACAATCTGTAACGGAAAGGTTAGTGAGAACACTCGTGGAGTAACAGTGTAATATACCTGTAATGTGAAGAGGTATAATCTGCAGAACGCAGTTTAGCTACCTTGATAGCAAAAAAGTATCAATACTCTCTCACCTAATCTTCTTTGTGACGACAACCATCACGAGTTCATGCGCGCCAGCACTCAAGAAGAAGGTAAAGAGCATGGCGACTGTCTTGGAGAATCCACAATTATAAATCAAGGGTGCGTAAATATGGCGCAAGAGGAATGCATGGACTGGTTTATTCCATTTTCTCGAAAACTCGTCCCACGAGGTCGAGTTCCACCTGCGAAAAATGAACTAGATACCACATCTGGAAAAGGGTGGTAACGCACTGAAAGAAAAAATTAGTAACGTACTCAAGGCAAAGATGGAAGGCTCACCCAGTCTTCGTAGAATTGTCTATCAGCAAAACTTTCAAGGCATGTTAGTCAAGGAGCGATACTCGAGGACTATATCACCATCACCCACTATGATAATTCGGCAAATCCATTACAAATGCATTCTGAAACAGAATTATTGATGTAGCGACTACTACGTCTCATGAAGAGCCGACCCACCGAAGATGATATAGAAAAGCAGGATATAAGCGATCATGAAAGGAAGAGAGAGATCAAGCAAAGATTTGAAAAAAGATTGATCTGAAGTTGGGGTCAGTGGTAAGATGAAAACCTCTGTGACGGTATATAGCAGGGCAAATGTGCCGAAGGTTGCCGCCTAAATGCACATTGTTTCAGTGTAATCCTACAGAGATATAGCCGGCTGACAGTTTTTTCAAAGACATAAAGAGGTCGAATTCTGCGTCCAAATCAGAAACTTCATTGATCGAACGAGAGAGCATGACGTACTTGTTGGTTCTTGGATACTCAAGTTCATAAACAAGAGTAGGGATGAGCTGATACTCGGCAAAATTCTTCCAGGAGATGTTTTGTGGCCAAGTAACCAGGCCTGACTCTCGACTGACAAGTTCCATTTGAAGGTCTGAATAATCCCTTGCTAAAGCGGATATCACAGGATCAGGATGAGAGACAAGGGGATGCTGCTGGGGCTGAGTTCTCTCCTTCATATCGGAAATGCTAGACAAGGTCGTCGAAAAGTTGGTCCCTCTTGCTTTTTCCTCGACACACTGTATAGGATTGTTGCTGTCTAACTCTGCAGCCATTGCGTTGAGGCGCTTTCTGAGGATTACGGCAGAAGCAGGATCTATATAGGTGGCAGAAGAGCCTTCGGGTACTTCTGGTGTCCCGCTACGAGTCGTATCAACGCTGTTGCCTTCGGACATTCTTGAACATTCCGGGATAACTGCATCCTTCAATGCTTGTTCCATGCCACCAAAATTGACAGTTACTTCCTGAAGTCGACGGAAAAGCAAGCGAGATTGTTCAGAGACGTGTCGAAGGTGGCCATTCACGGTAAGATACGAATGCATCTTCATGACCATGACCTGAAAGGGAGCTTGTCACCAGCTGCTTACTTTCGAAAGAGTATACTCACGAGGGAATGTAAGGTCAGAAAACCTGACTGAACCCATGGCCATTTTCTAGATGTCGAAGATTGATGTGAGGATCAAAATGTAATATTTTGGGAAATCACAGACCTATTAAACGTCCATATAATGGTGGTGAAGAGGATAGTAGTCTGCAGAAGGTGTTGCAATGCAAGCCCAGTCCAATAGTATCGTATATATCCCCTACTGATTGCCCCAGCGAGCGGTACGCAGATTCCAGTACTGATGACTAGAAAAAAATCACTTATGGCGAGCGTAATAGCATCCTGCGAGAACATGGTCGCAAAAGCGAAGTTCAGCGGAGATCCGCTGGTCTCGATGCCTGTTATGTAGGTTCTGATGGCCCACAGGAAGATAGATACCCAAAAGAGAGAGTAAAAGCCCTAGACTCAGTTGAATAAGATATAGCTGGTGATAGGCGAGAATTCACTCTAAATTCATTGACCCCAGATGTTTCATTGCTGATATCGAAAGCAGATTTGCGGGGCGTGAATGTAAAGAGAGCACGCGGCTTCGGAGAAGTCTTCGTCCGAAAAGGTTTTGAGACGTATAAGGTGCCCTCTGTGGCAGAAAGTTCGTCTGAATGTTTTCTGCCCAAGCCCATACGAATCGGGTTCATTGAAGAGATGAAGGTAGCCATGACGGGGAAATGGTAAGTGATTGGCTAGGAGCGGCAGCAAATAGTAGAAGCATTGAGCTCCAGCTCAACAGACAAAGAGGTGAAGCGAAAACGGCTGACGTCATAATATTAATCATCGGAATGTCTCTTGCCTTCCGTGCTCTCATCTCTACCGTCTTCGGAAATGTTTCGTCAACTATCTGCGATATATGCACAAGCTTTCGACTATCATCAATGTTCATGCACATATTTTGCTTTGACCTCTGACCTCATTAATGCCTCCTCCAGTATAGGAGTCGGGGTTCTCGCTGGCTAGACTCCTTTCGGTGTCAAAAGTTAAACGGCTATGGCGCCCTTTGTGGCACTAAAATCTTATGTGACTAGTCTTCCTTGCTACCCTAGGAGTCTCTTTGATCTAACAGCTTTCCGCTCCAACGAGTCTGACATGGTGTGTATAGCATCACCTCGTGTTGCTGTCACAAGCTCTCGAACTTCTCACAATTTACGACCTTCTCCCGAATCACCAATATACGCACACAGAAACTAATCTTGTCTATCCTCAATTCAAGCGCTCAGGATGCATGCCCCGCTTTCCGTTGAGCATGATTGGAGCACATGTCGATTTGTTGAGACACTGCAGAAAGGGTCGAATTATGTCCGCATCACTACCAATTAAATGACCTCAGGCTACGTCCCGAAAATCTCTTTATCTCGATCCATTTTCACGCATTGTCTGCTCTCTATTGTGTTCATTTCTGTTATAGAGGAACTTCGATCATCGTACAACGTCCCGATCCTATCGAATCATCATCCTTCCAACACATCACCGATGTTCATTTATCAACGATTGTTTCGCATCCTTACCCGCCAACGGAAAACGACTGGATCACATTCCCCAAAATTAAATGCTACTGTAACCATGCGACAAATCCCCATTATTCCCCAAATGCGATTCTAGGAAATATTTATACAGGACCGTTGGACCTGTTTCTGCACGGCATTGAGACCTCTGCATCCCCACGACCTTCTATAATCCTCCTGCCGCGCCCACTCTTTTACCTACCTTCGTTCTTTTCTATTTCAGAGCACTCGCTTCGGGTTCAACCCATATCTATAACGCACACCGTACCCTCATCATCATGACCCCTACTCCGACGTTCAATGGCACCATCGTCAATCTGCAATTTGTTTACGGTGGAAGTCCCACAATCAACAATTATACTCCTCCTGCCGAGAATCCGACGCCGGCTAGGTCAATTCATCATCCCTCTCGTCCTTATTCACCTTCCACGTCGAACGTGTCGGATGTGTCGGCGACGGCGCCGGATCGTCCTACAATCTCCACGTCTTGGAACCATCATGCTCAACCAGCCCCTCGCATCGGGTCTCCTTCACAGCCGCTCGAAACCAGTCTTCCCTCGGCAAATCTACTGTCTCCCATAGGTAGCCTAATGGCCAACCTGGACAGCCTCCAGAGTCATGCTCTCGTTAATCACAGCTCTAGTCGGTCACTCACCGCCGAGGTAAGACTTATTTTACTACTTGTCTAAAGGTTTCTCACACCCCTCAGAGTCCTCGCGTCAGTCATTTTCCTCAGCCTGTCGTGTATGCACACTCTAATGCAGGAGGCTCACGCGTCCGAAGTCTTGAACGGGTTGATAGTGACCAATATCATCAAGATGACACTATTGCCAACATGAATGGGTCGACACAGGATGCTTCAAGTTGGCTTCCTGTCCCATATCTATCTCCTTACCCATTTCCGAGCCCCTCTGTAGATCCTCGCGATGGCTGGCCCATGCCAGAACCGGAAAGGTTTGACTGGCTTATTGATGAGAGAGATGACTCCGATGTCCAGGACGAGGGCTCTTGCTAATGATTCATGAACAAAAATTTGGCCATATGATCTTCACGACCCTTCGATTGGTTTATTTACCGGTCCGAATACGTTCTAGTGTTTCTTTCAGATAATATCTTTGTTGTATGCCAGCTGTACGCCCTCGTATCTTTTACAAGAATTATGAATGCAATTTCTCCCTCAAGAGGAAGCTAGCTTATTTTCGAAAGCCAGGAACAGAAACGTGCCAGATCAATTCCGAGTCATGTTATTGTTATTACATTCTCGAGGGAACGATATTGTCCCCGCCTTTGATTGAAACTGCAGATGCTCATATACTTGGGCGACAATTGTGCAATATCCGGAATGAATCTCGATGAAATGAGTTACGTATCTCTTCTATCTGCCGAATTCGGGGAGAAACGGCCTTCCCCTCGCTCTTCCCAAGCCAGCTCCATCCAGATAATCCATCCCCTTCGATCTTTCTCATCTTCGCATTCAGCCCTCGCAACATCCCAATCCCTCGTCCTCGCTTTTGTCGAGTTAGAATGGTGAACTTCTCGTTCGAAGATTTGAACGACACGGAAACCCGCGCCTTGAGCGGCATGTAAGAATGATTGGATGGTATACCGCCCGGTGTGTAATCCTGCCACGAGGTGTACCCTTGATTCAGGATCTCTACGTAACGCACCCTGAAGAGTCAATACGAATATATCATGAAGAGTTGGATTCCAAAGCGTGTCTGCCGCAATGATGACGTCGAATCTGTTGCTGTTCATGTCAGAAGAACGAGAACGAGAAGAACAGTCAAGTCCTAGTCCATGTCCATCGGTGTCTAAAGATAAAAACAAAGTTTCGGGGTCAGAACCCCAAGCCCAAGGCACTGCATGGCAGTTCATTTGAACCTCATTCTGCTGGATATTCTGCGAGAGCGTTTGTATGATCCGAGGATCCGGATAGTCTGTTGCGATAATTTTGAAATTGGGGTAAAGTTTGGCGATGAGGATACTTGGTAAACCAGCTGCGGCGCCCAATTCTAATACTCTAATCTTTCTATTTTCGCCGTGATCCATACCCATACGGTGTGAAAGCTCATCGAGACGTAACAAATCGATGTTACTCGCCATTTCAACGGCTGCAACCCAAACGGACGAGGCATGTAATGACCAATTTGCTGCTTCGGTGTCTGGGGTTCGAACTGTCACGGTGATTTGCGGCGCGGTTGAATGGGTGTGAGTGTACAGCGAATGGGCAGATGTGAGAGTGACGGGCTGATAATCATATAATGTCTGGAGAGAGTCGGATAGGATGTTTTCCGGATCATCATCGATATCGTTGACATTGCGGTTCGAAGAGGGATCGGGTTGGGTTTGTTGCTGCAGCACAAGACTACTGCTGGCAATTTCGTATTGACTTTCCTGGGACACTGATTTCATTGAATTGGGACTGCAGAAATCTGGGAGGTGTTCTGCATGAGGAGGTAAACATGTTGAAGAAATCAGAATGCCAGGAGATACGCGACCAAAAGACTTGACAAAATACTTCCTGAGATACGTGGCCAAAAGGATTGAAAGGCTTGGAGGCGTGATGAATATGATCAAGACTCTCGGGGTGGCCAATATAGATAAGATAAGATTTTCTAATCTAGGGCCGAAACACATTCAACCGACCATCCCAACTACAGCTCGCGAGCAGCCCGTCTTCATACAGTGACCAACCACATGCAACGACAAATTCCGTATGAGGATCATGGATATACAACAGCTGAGGCCCTATATTAGGGGCCGTCGTCCACCTGCAAAAAGAAGTAAGCAAATGGAGAGTTGAAGGAAAGAACTCTTCGCATACACTCGGCAGGTCATATCATAGCTGGCAGTAGCGAGTAAATCTGGCCGATGTGGACTCCATTGAATTTTCCTTATAGCATACTCATGTCCGAGTAGCTGTGTCTCGCATTGCCCGCCAACTTGACCAACTTCTCCCATTTTGATCATTCGACAATCCCAAACTTTGGCTACTTTGTCCACACCGGCACTAGCTAAAACAAAGGGGCGATACTTATTCCAATCTATCGAGAGAACTTCTGTAGTAGATGCAGGTATTGTGAGTGAGGCAGCATTGAGGGGTGTTGCGAAATTTGTATTAGTTCCACCACCAGGATGCGGAGCAAATGATTTAACACGAAGGTCAAAAATCCTGACCGTGCCGTCTGTAGAGCAAGTCGCCAGAACGTCGGGTTGATGAGGTGAAAAGAGGGCTTGATAAACGCAAGAGTGATGAGCCTGCATAGTCAGGACTGAGCGAGGACGTTCTGGTAGCCACTATCATTCCAGAAAGGTGAGCTGAGTTTGGGCGGGGGCGGGAAATTGACAAACTAGTTTGACCAAGCCATCCCAGGACGAAGAGGCAAAGGTGTCTTTCTTGATATTTGACCAATCTACAGAAAAGACCTCTCTCGTATGTTCTTGCCAGGCACGTATGGGAAGGTCCTAGATGCCCAGGTCTTTAATACTGACCCAAACGATCGATATGGATGAGCTTACATTCAGCATGACGTCCCACAGGCGTATAGATCCATCCCCAGACGCGGTAACGAGTTGGTTCTCATGGATCTCGGACCAGGCGATGTCAAAGAGCCCGTCTTGCGTTTCATAGCTGGGATCTTCGAGGTTTAAAACCCCGCAAATCGAACAAAAAGCCGGAGGCGAGCTTACTATTTGTCTAGAGCAGTATGATGGGTGCCATTAGGACCCGGATTAACGGAGACGATGTGTAACCGCCCGTTGCCGACAAGGCCAAAGTTTGCAGATGAAGCCAGGGCAAGGCGAGTGGTGTGAAATGGTGACCATGAAAGAGCGTAGTGAGCAAAGCCTGGGGTGTGGAGGACGGCCGGGGGAGGGCGGGTGCGAGCCATGTTGGAAGCGGTGAGAGCGGGAACTGACTGTGGTTGCCTTATCACATGCGCCTCTCGGTTCCAAGAGTGCCCAACTTTGTCCTCAGCACTTCGACTTCCACGCCACGCACCTCCCACTCAGAAGCAGTCGAACGCATTGCCGAGTTTATCAAACCAGGAAATGTCACCGTGCTAACGGGCGCAGGTGTTAGCGTAGACTCTGGAATAAGAGCATATCGGGGCCATGATGGACGATATATGAACCCGAATTACAAGTATGCCTTGCACTGTGTCTGGACGTGCTGGCCAAAATACGATGATATCCTAGACCAATTTTGTATCACGAACTCATGGACGAGACGATGAAGGGACATGCTTTCAGGTTGGACTCAAATTAGTTTAAAGTTTCACCATCAACTAATTTCGAAAATTCAGGCAGCGCTACTGGTAAATCCTCAAGTTTCCCATTTCTTACCGTGTAAAACCCTCATACCTCCTCCGCTCAGGTTGAGATCTTATTTCGGTTATCCACCTGTGCGGGATGCTCTCCCTAACACGACACATCACGCTTTGGCAGCTCTCCAACATGCAGGCATTGTTTCTCACCTCATAACACAGGTGAAACTACCTGTACCTTCTGTCTATAAAAGGATACTGACGCCTTGAATTCAATCAATAGAATGTTGATAGGCTACATCATAAAGCTCTGCTCAACCAAGCTCCATCTAACTGGCTTCCATCAAAACTCACCCCGTCGATTCTCGAGCTTCACGGAACCCTCTCTGTATCCCCACTTTCTTCGGGGAAATCAAGTATATTTGCTTATAACAGACACTTAGAATGTTTGCTGCAATCACGGTCATGTCATAGACCGTGATTCATTTCAAGATATGATATCTATCTCCAACCCAAAATGGGTTACATTTGCGAAGGAGATCGAACAATCTGGTATTCCACTCAAGACAAACCCTGATGGAGATGTGCGCCCACTGTTCGACTTTTTTAGAACCATGTACGCTCAAAGTGATCGTAACAGGTTGACCTAGAACAATTTGGGTTTTCGCATTCGGACTTCCAGATACCCGAGTGTTCACAGTGTTTGAAAGAGAACCGCAGGAATACGATAGTACGTTCCCTTCTGGGGCTGTTTCTATCCTTTTTCTGCAAGGGGGACTGATCTTCAGGTGAAGATCAAACCGCAAGTCATCTTTTTTGGTGAAATGATACCACTATCTATCAAAGAAGCTTCGCAAGTCTTGTTGTCAAAGACTCTTATACTATTTCTTATGGATACGTATCCAGGTACAACGCTATTGACAGCTCCGATCGTCTCCTTATTGTTGGAACCACACTCGCAACGTATTCAGCTTTCAGGTTAGCGGATTTCTATACTACGTCTGACAAAAAGGAAAACCGTTTCATCCCTGGCAGACTATTGAAGCGCGCATTAGAAACTCACAAAGATGTTGCGGTTCTTAATCTTGGTCCCACCCGCGCGGACGGCATTTTAGCAGCACAAAAAATAGAACATCATTCCGGATTGGTACTCCGCGATGCCGCCAAGTCCGTTTGGTATGTAGTCGCCGCTTCCATCGATGCGCCACACTAAATGCTTCTCCAGTGG
Organism: Agaricus bisporus var. bisporus H97; assembly: GCF_000300575.1. Taxonomy (NCBI): domain Eukaryota; kingdom Fungi; phylum Basidiomycota; class Agaricomycetes; order Agaricales; family Agaricaceae; genus Agaricus; species Agaricus bisporus. The sequence continues at coordinate 1,044,972 of NW_006267369.1, read as the reverse complement.
TTATTAGTTAACTTTGTTTCTCGTTGCGATCGGTGACCTTTATCCGGAATTTATCTTCATCCAAAGCACGGCGTTATTATTGGCGTATGATTTTTATAGGAGGTTAACCAAGCCCCTTAACCAAGCCTGACGTAGGTTTCCAGGAATGGCTGAGACGGGGAAAAATATGCAGCTAGGCAAGAGTTCTTGCTTCACATGGCTCTGTTGCGTGCAGGATAGCATGACGTACGGCGAATGGTAGTGAAGAAATGTGGGGCTACTGAAGCAATTTGAATGCCATATGAGGCAATCACCAAACAATTCGGATTGTCGTCTCATCCAGCTAAATCTTGGCTGACGATGATCAGCCCTTCGGCCTTCTTTGCCAGTTACATAACTACTTCCTTCGGGCGCGCATTTTTTTTTTGGCTCATTAGGTTTGCTGAGTTTGTCCCCCAACATTGAACTGGGTAACCCTTGGTGGTTATAAAATAATTCAGCGATGCGGACACCTCATAGCCGAAAGTCGTCGCATCCCCTACATATCATTGCATTTTCTTCATGATGAAGTCGCCAGTCAATACTACATACAAATCTCCGTAAGTTGCTATCGATTCAGTGATCACAGTTCTATAATTAGCTTTCCGTGTAGCCAGGGCTTTGCAAAGCGCGGTCGAGGCTCGAGTTCATCGGCAGCCGATGCCCGCCGCAACACGCTTCTGCACGATCCACTGTGCATTATCATGAATCCTCATTTGACGAGATGCCGAGGCTGCGGGGTAGAGATCAAACTCTCCCCAAAGATGCAGTTTGACACCTGCCACTGGGTGGCTCATAGCAAGAGATGTCCGCGACCTCTATTCCCCGAGAAATTTTCTACCATCGAGGCGGCTGAGCAACTTCTCACCCTCTCTAAAAGAACAACTTGAGGGCGGCCTATATCATGAATATATTGTAATCTATAAATAACGCCCGGAATAACTTTTGTACCACATACAGGCAACCAGCAACCAGACAAGGCACATTGATGCAGGTTGGTATTCGATATTCCCATTTGATTTGCCATTTCGATAAAAAAAATCTTTTCTATTCCTCTCGCAACTGAAACTTTGGTACAGTGGGCGAGCAAATTTTGATCATGGAGGCGGCGCTTCATCGGGGCGCCGCATCGCCGGATCATTTGTTGACGGGCTGTGAGCTAACCTGAGTCAACCGACAAAAGGACCTTGTCAAGCTTTTGTCAAGCTTTTGTGCCGAGACAACAATGAACAAACCGCAGTTGCCAACACTAAACAATGCGAGAGCAACAATACAACATGCCATAAGCTAGCCTTGCAGGCAACTCGTGGTTGCGACTCCCCTGGTAGCATCAACGCACTTCAGGGTCGGATAGTTCTCTCTTTTTTTTCACGTTCGCACTTGATTCTTCTCAACCAACTTGAAACCAACCACTTCTTCCCCCGGTTCACCTCTGACTACCCTGACCCTCCACTCCTTTACACATTAGCTATGCGCTTTTATTATACACTCATTGCGACTTTTCTTCCAGTCTTTGCACTTGCCGGCAAGTCTTACGACACCCATTTGCGTTCCCGACATGCCAGTCGCGCGGCGGGACTACGTATCCGAGCAGACGATACTTATGTACCCAACGCGACTGTCAGTAATGGAAACCCTCCATATCATCGACATGAGCATTATGAAGGGGAATCATTTTTTAAGTGAGCCTTGTATCTGAAATACATTCACTCTTTAACTGATCGACCGTTGTCGACTCGAAGGGAATGGGATTTTTTCACCGGAGAAGATCCAACCCATGGAAATGTGAATTATCAATCACTCAGTAACGCTCAGCGGAAGCAGCTTGCCTACGTGAAAGATGGCGTGACAGTACTTGCCGTCGACAACTCTTCTTCCGTGCCCGTCGGTGGCAAACGCGACTCGTGAGTTGCAAATCCTTTTGACACGTCCTGTCAGTCAAAATTAATTAAGCATCTTATTTCGGTGACCTCGAATAGGGTTCGTATTACAACGAAGAAAACTTGGAACTTTGGTCTCTTCATTGCTGATTTCGCCTATATGCCATGGGGATGCGGCATATGGCCCGCGTACTGGAGCGTCGGTCCTGATTGGCCTAACGCTGGCGAGATAGACATCCTTGAGGGTGTGAACAACCAAACCTGGAATCAGTATACCATCCACACCGGGATTGAATGTGTCCTTCCGGATAATAGTGCGGGTATCGATGCCCTGGCCTCACCCATGGGTAAGACCTGTACGAGTTCCAATGGTGCCAACAGTGGTTGTGGTTACCAAAATAATAATCCAAATTCATATGGGGCAGGATTCAATGCCGCTGGCGGAGGCGTCCTCGTTCACGAGTGGAATAGTTGGGGTGTCAAGATCTGGTTCTTTACCCGTGATAGTATTCCTGTGGATATCACCAACGAACAGCCTAACCCAACTTCTTGGGGAACCCCTACGGCGGCTTGGCCTTCTCGGGATTGCGATTTTTCGTCGGCCTTGTATGAACACTCTTTGGTCATCGATACTACGCTTTGCGGTGATTGGGCCGGATCTGCATATGGTGATTCTGGCTGCCCGGGCACGTGTCAAGAGGTGGTCGCGAATCCAGCCAACTTCGCTAGTACGTTCCCTCTCTTATGCCCCGCATGTATTTGATGACTTACCAACGATTGCTTAGACGCGCAATGGGGCGTAAACTATATCTCCGTTTATCAGTCTTGAACTAGTAATTAGTGGAGACAGCTTTTTCTTTCTTTTTGATTATTGGTTTTGGGATATTGGAATGCTACTCTCATCGGTTCAATTTTCGGTTTTACGACTTTGATAGTTTGGACAATTTATCTATAACTGGATCAATAATACCCCTTTGAATTTGCTTAACTGAAAATACCAAGAGAATGTACTTCAAGCAAGCTTCATATCCAGAAGAAGTGCCTTTCCCCGAGTAACTATGAAAAAAATAGCTGAAGTGATAGATCAGTCGGGACAAAAGGAGAAATCACGGAACATTCGTTGGCGTTTTGTTGCAGTGATTGATGTCTGATTGATATCTTCTGAGATGATGCTTTCGCCCGTCCCGGTGACAATAACGGCAATAACGTGGCAGGATCATTTGTCATACGTCTTGACATTCGGCAGATCTGCAAACAATGTAATGTATTCATGCCAGATTCACCCTCACCGATAGCAGGCTGAGCTTTCGAAACATTTCATTCGCATAAAAATAACAATATACAAGACGTCAGGCAAAACTACATAAAACTGAGAAGATGGGCATAAGCAAAGGAAACGACGTGACGTGATTGTAGCAGTGATGCCTAGTATGCCTAGTGTCGAGAGGAGCTGGTGGAACCAAAGGTGAGGATCTTGATCGGCGTCTGACCATTGGTACTTTCCTGGAAACCAAAGTGAGTTCCTGTTCAACGACCAGATAAACAAAACTTACATAGAGCAAGACGATGTTATCTTCAGTGGCGCGCAAATCTTGTAATCTACACCCCATTCCATTCACCGCTGGAATCTCCCTCCTAGCCTCTGATGGCACAAGAGGAGTATGTTTGCCGACGAAATCCCACATGTTTTGAGCAGTCTCTGCAGTCGCTGAGTGAGGCATAAAGGCGATCGAGTTGATTCGCATCTTCGTCCCGCTCGAGTCTTGATCCAAATAAAGAACCCTTGTGCCTACGATTGCCGGTTTCCCAACAACTCGAGTTACAGAAGTGTTCCGGACAATGGCATATTGAGACCAGTCATTCCATGCTACACTTTGTCCTCTGATCCAAGGCCACGTAAACAATCTCTCCGGGAATATCATCCATTGAACGGAGTTAGCTTGGGCAGGTGGTCGTGCCGAAAGCATCAGTACCCTGCGAGAGGGATCCGAATAGAAGAGGGCGGAGGATGACCGCGGGGGATCATTCATCGGGGCATCATTTTGATGGAAACTAATCTGCCAGTTCTTCCAATCGTCAGGAAGTTGAAGCTGGCGCTTCGCAGTGGGCTGTTGGACGTTTTTGATGTGATATATAATGAGGGAAGGAGTATCTTTGATTGTTTCGATGGCCAGAATATGATCTTGATCTAGGAACGATATATCTTGCTTCGTGAGTCGCTAAGAAAACAATTAATCTACGTGCCAGGATTTTGACAATGAAACAAGCCTACGGCGGCATGAAGAGATTTCCAATTGATGAGGAGTTGCTCCACCCTGGAATTGATACCTCCATATTCAAGACGGACAAGGAGCTTATCACCGCATATAACAACATCAATGCCGGACAGAATGACTCCAGGGGTTGAAGAAGCAACGAAGCTATAATGATCGGAAACAGACTCCTTATGCTTATTGAAATTCCACATGTCGCGGATCTTCAAAAGCACATCAATTTGATTCTGTGCGCTACAAGAATAGTTCGTCAGGAGGAAAACGATCTCAAATCACATCCAGAAGAACGTACGCCAGAACGTGACCTGTTACAATCAAGGCCTGGGCGGAATCTAGGGCGACGCACTCGACACGAGGCGCTGTAGGAATCCGTACATGACGCGTTTGAGACGGAGGTTTTCCGGTGCGACTGGAAGGAAGCTCCATAAGCTCCACTCCATGGGCAGCGACATAATGAATAAAGCCGTCCGTGATGCCAAAATTTCCCAGAAGAGAGAGTTGAGCCTTCTGTTCATGACTCCAGGCGATGGCGGGCCAGTCCTTGCGGTAGGAATTCAGGAGATTAAAACGAGCAGGAAAAGATGGACCACGGCTGGAGATTAAGCCAGATTTCATTCCGGTCAAAGCAAGTTCATGCTTATAGCGGAGGGGTAGGAACTCCATAGTCAAGGCATAAACTCGACGGAACACCTGGGAAATAGGGTTGAGTTTCGTGAGATATGCGATTGATGTGCAGGCGAGTGAGTGAACTAACTTTGCAAGTGAGGTAAAGCGTATCCGGGTCCATGTGCTCGAGTATGAGGATCAAGACATCATTTGAGATCTTGAAGCGGCGGATTATGGTGAGGCGATGGGGAGACATTGTTCCTTGCCATCCATTCCGTTCAACACGAAGTGCGTTTTATACCAGCTCTCTGCCATCGTTGTAGGATAAGAAAAATAAAATAAAAAGGACGACGGTTGCCGGGTACGATGTGAGTAGTCATCTCGCAATCCGCCAATGAACAAAACCCGTCTTTGTTCGGGGCGGCTGCAGGTGAAAAAGCAGCCTTCTGGGCGTGTTGGTAGACAGGCGAAATCAATGTGTCAAGTTAGTTTTTTTGTGGACGACACCAATACTCTGATTTTTTCTTGTTAAGGGTGTCATGTCAACGGTATTGAGTTTGAAATTACAGAGAAAGTTCGCTGATGCGGCTCTGGTAAGGTGCAGAGGCAAGGAAGTGTGATAGATTTCTGACAATAGGAACCTAATACTGGGTATAGACTTGCCTAAACCGTGCATGACGCTTTTGGAAGGTGCGGCCCAACGAAAGGGGCCAATTCGAAAGGCTGTTAAACGAAGATAATAAGGAAAAACCAGTGCAAAATACCGTTGCGACGGCGCTGACGGCAAGAAGCCTAATTGCCGACCCTTTGGCAATGGCGAAATCGTAGATTGCTAGATCAGCTTAGTCAGCCATACTTCCCATGCTTTGTCAGTGTTTCCAACTTATGCGCTTACTCTGATCATGGTCTGTAACAAGTGCGAGAAGGTACGGCTCCTATCCTCGCTTTTGTCCCATGGTATCAACCCATATCCATAGAAACTATCAAAACTTGCCGCTCCCGATCCATTTACGTCTAGTTCTTCGAGTATCAAGGAAGGCTCTCGCAAGGTCGGAGAGAATAAGCTGCTCAATCGACCTGGTAGTTCCAAGAACCGTTTTCAGGTGAGCATTGCTGACACTCTCTTCTTTCAAACCTGACCTAGCCAAAAGCCTTACCAATCTAGATGCAAGGATTGCAAGCAGCCAACTACACAGAATAATGCCAAATATTGCCACGGTACGCCCCTTGATTCTCTCCCAGCATCCGTAACCAATTATTTACACGTTCAGGTTGCGCCTATAGGAAAGGTCTGTGCTCAATATGTGGGAAGCAAATCCTGGATACCAGCAGCTACGTCATGTCGAACAAATAGGGACACTCTTAGTTTCAGCGTCGAGTAAGTTTCGTATTCTAATATCAAAGATGCTGAGATGTCGTTATTATCCAAGAATATGATATGTCGTCAAAGATACAGTGTGACATGACAAATTGAAACAAAAAATGCAAATTACATTATCTCGTCATCTCTAAGTCTGAACCATCTTTTTCCTCTCATTAAAAATCTCCTCGTCAATTGTGTTGGTGGTGAGGAATCTCCACACATAAACGTGTTTCGATTGACCATATCGAACGAGACGACCCACAGCTTGGGTCTCACAGGCTGTGTAAATCTCCTGCGATGGGGCGAGCAGCGGGGATAGAAAGACGGCGTGGTTAGCGGAAGTCAGGTTAGCGCCGCTGGCGCTCTCATCCATGACGTTCAACAGAAGCACCCGTTCCTTACTGTCATTCTGGAAGAGTTCGAGGTTCTTGCTCTTCTGAGTTGCAGTACCCCTGATCTCTAAGAAGCGGATCTTATGGTATTCGAACGCCTCTGTAACTTTCTTCATGAGATCCGGAAATTGCACGAAAACAAGGATACGATCTTCCTTTCGTAGTTTCCTAACAACCATTATTGTCTCGTACAAGTTAAGATCGGCACAGACTTACTTGATAAGCTGTACAACAGTTTCAAGTTTCAAACCGAAATGTCTGCCCCGTCCATCGCGTTCAACGTCATCTTCACCGAGAGTGTCAGCATTGACAACGTTCAGCACTCGAGCCGCAGATTTGCACGCCCCGGACGCAGCATAAACACACTCTTCCTGTTCCGCTGATTTACGAATGCAAGTCCGGCAGCCCATATGACCGCATGAAGAAAGCACGGCTGCTTCATCAACAGGAACATTTGCTCTACCACAGGAAGGACAAGAAATATTGGGGCGTGCATCGGCCTGCTTTTGAAGGTCCCGGACAACGGTAAAGTAGCGAAGAGACCGAATACGTCCGACCATTTCTTTGGTGAGTCGACGGATTTCATGCGTTCGTTCACGATGATCCCATACAGCGGCTTTGACTTTCTCTGAAAGCTGAACATCTTGATTTCGGCCCTTAGCTTTCCCTTTGCTAGCACCAGCTTCATCAAGAATATCCCGAATTGTCTCCGAACCGTCTTGATCGTCGACACCCTCGGTTCGACAGACACGAATATACTCGTTAAACATCGATTCTTGTCCCACGTCTCCAATTTTTTGCTCCCGTTTCACACCCTCTTTGATCGCCTTGAGTAGTTCGGCTTTACAATCGTCAAGTTGTTTCTGTCGCTCCTTGACGATAACGTCGCAAGCCTTCATAGCATTCTCGTTTGATGTTTCCAAGTCGAAATGGGAACAACGCTTGAGCAACGCCTCTTCTGCGGATCTGGGAATGATTAGAGAATGATAGCGAAGGGAACAGATTTACGAACTTCGATTCTCCGAGAGACTTTGCTAGTCGTTTCTCTCTATCACTCTCGGTCTTTTTCCCGCGTTTCATCGTCATGTCGAGAGCACGCAAATGGTGCTCTAGTTCCAGGTAAATTGCACGTTCTGCTGCGGGAAGTGTGACTTTTTCAATTTTCTCCGTCCAAGGAATCTCATCTATCTCTGCTATGTTCTTATGTGATTGATCAGGATGTGTAAAAATTCGGGCTGTAAAGGACCAACCTGACGAACGAATTGATTAAGGAATGTCTGACCAACCTCGTGCCGGTGCGCATGCCACTCCAAGGTATGAACTTCACGGAAAGAGTGGAACTTCTCCACGGCTGTTCGAGTACCGTCACAACACGAACATAGTGAAATGAAGCAAAAACATACCAGTTTGCTCGCGTCGTCTCTTCTTCACTTCAACTGAGTGGCCTTCTCCATCATCATCTATACCAAGGTGCAAGTTCAAGAAGGCAGCTATTGTCTTAAGGGCGGCGAAGTCATGGATAGGAGGAGTTCCTGACAAAACCCATTGACGTTCGGCAGTGATATTCGTGGCCAATGAGTGAATTTTCCCATCCAGGTACGTATACTCGTCAACGACTTTCCTGGCAAAATGGAACATCTCGAAAGGAGGAGCCTGCATCTGCTTCCAATCGTTCTTCACTGCTCTTGAGCCAAGCTTCCAGGGGTCGCTGTCAGTCCGTTTTTGACGTTTCGCAGGCCGGTCGTCGGATGCAGACTTCGCCTTGCTTGCATTCCCTTTCTTGGTCTTTTTGGGAGCCTCATCAACACTCATGACATCCTCATCCGTACCTGTAGTGGAGGGAGGAGACCCCTTTTTCGCTGGTTTCTTTATCTTGCCACCGCGTTTAATGGAGATCACACTTTCGTCATCATCAGAAGTAGCAGGAGGAGGGTCGTCCGAGTCGGTTTCTTCAGCAGAGAATTCTTCGTCAGAGTCGACGATACGTTTTCTCTTCAGCGCCTTTGCCGCGGATGCTTTCTTTGATTTGTGCTCCGAGAGTGAAGTTGTGTCGCTAACTTCCTCGTAATCGCTGCCGGACTGTGGCTCATCGTCGTCAGACAGAACGGTAATTTTAGCAACAGAACGTCGGACTCCTTTACGGGGATGATCGTCGGTCGAATCTTGCTTGCCCAGTTTCATTTTCTGGTAGGAGGGATGTCCAGGTTTGACATCAATGACTACCTCTGGCACCATGGTTCTGGCGTTCGATGATGTGGCGGTAGAAGTGTATACGTCCTTTTCAGAGCCTTTTCTTGCCAATTCTTCCAATTTTTGGGCAGCTTCACGATACGATTTTCCTTTGAGCCGCTTCGTCTGAACTAGAGCGTTTTCTCGTGCCTCTTTCTCGACTAGATGAAAAGGTCAGTATCGATTCTCAAGAGGCAATAGTTTTGTGTTACCTTTTTTGCGACCTTCCTTCATGGCTACAAGAACAGCTTCCGAGCCGTCATCCTGCAGACGATCCACCTGGTCTTTGAGAGCTTCAAGCGATTTCTCCAGTTGCGCATTGAAATGGCGACCTTCTTTAGCCGGAATCTCCCCAGCAGCAGCCAGCGACTCCAGGTTCTCTTGGTAGACATTACTCTTGAAAAGGTTCGAAGCAACGACGACTATATCCGAGTTAAGAACTTCCGCAATAGTGATACTGTTCAGATTTGAGACTGTGGATATCACGAGAACATTGAACCGGTTTTTTCCAGCGAATTTTACGACCTCAGAATTCCATTGACGAGTAAGATGGGGAGGTACGACGACGAGAGTAGCCTTGGTAGGAATCTTGCCATGGATACGTCCGAAGTTAGCGAACTGCTTTTTGACAGCTTTGTAGGTGCAATCGATAAGCCCCAACGTAATTGCAGTCTTCCCGTATCCGACTTGATCAGCAAGGACTCCTCCTTTGATTCGAACAGGTCTCTGCGCGCGGCCTTCAGCGCGCCAACCCAGAGGAGTCAAAATAGCTTCAGAGATTTCCTCTTCAATGAACGGCGCAACGTTATCCGACTCTTGCTTTACCATCCACTCCAGCGAGCGCAGTTGCTCCTTACGCAGGGGAGTCTTGAAATTCGGGGGCTGCGCGTGTTCTTTGTCGAGTTTATTGCTCAATATAACGAATTTGGGAAGGTTGGCATTAACAGTTGGCGTATAGTTGGTGTCAAGTCGCCAAGAAAGAAGCGGTTTCTCGGGACGATCGTGAGTTGGTAGACGGGAAAGCGCTCGATGAAGAAGGGTAGGAATATTTATTCCTACACGTATCATTCCGATTCCATTATCATCCAACTTCAGCTGGGTGACAAAAGGGTTCGGACGCATTTTGAGAGATCGTTCGTATTCTCCGGCCTCAATTGGATCTTCTACTGGCGATACCTTCTTCCCGACTTGCAACCAGCGATGCTTCGGCGCAGCCGGTGCGCAACGTTCGCATCGTAAATGATGAGCTGTAGCGTCAACGTGTTGCCAAGAACGGAGCTCGTCGTCAACGTGTCTTACACGCTCGAGAATCCAAGCAAGAGCCTTGAATGTTCCACGTTCATGGACCTTGTCAACCTCTCGCCATTCCTCACGCGACCATTCATTGCCCGCTTGATTTTGAAGATCGACTCTGCAGGCTAGGAGAGCCCAAGCATTGAGGCATGCTTCGCTGTCATTCGGAATTTGAAGCGCTTGTGGGGTTCCAAATTCAGCATTCCGCCCGACGGAGGCCTGTAGTATGAGATTAAATACTGCGACCTAAAATACGTGGTAGGACGAGACTAACCTCTAACTTGACGATATCCGAGGGGACCCATCTACAAGGGAGATGACAAGACACGCTCTGCTCCCCATCTCTGGCGTTCTGCCTCCATTTAGGATCTAGTTTACAAACAATGGGTCGAGATTCTTTGAACTCCGTACGACGCGTGCTGATTGAAAATACAAAAGCATCTTCCGAATCGTTCGTTCGATGGGGATCAAATAGCATGTAGAGAGGTGGAAGATTGTCGTCTTGGGCTTGCTTTTTGTGCAGTGCACCGTTGGCGGTACCACATTTATCAAGAAGTGTATATACACCTGTAATATCGCGATCGAAGCGGTTTATGTTCTCCTTCGGTACGGTAACTTTGAGGCTTGGAAACACCATCTTGTCACGGAAGTCTTTATGAGTCAAGCCGAGGCGTGCCTCCCAGGATGGGACAAGTTCGCCCTGACCTTGGATCTTGATAGGGAGGGTGGTCGTATGAGGCAGCGCAAAGTACCACTGGCCACTTAACAGGTTGTCCTTACAGATTAATCTGCCTACGGGAGCTGCAAGGACATGCCGAATTTCCGCGTTGGCTGGTTCTTTTTCTTCAGGAAAGACGGATAGACGCCACTCAGGCTGTTGAGGGTGAAGGGATAGCTCGAGGGTTGCGTAGGGTGACTGATAAACCGCACTCCAAATTTCTTGACGTCTGCACTCCACGAATCGTAGTTCAGTGTTGAAACCACGTACAACAGCTTCAGTCCACTTCTTCCATCGCGCTTGAGGAATTGGGAGGGCCTCTTGATCCTTGAGCTTCTCAAGCACTTCGACGGTGACCGTGGTCAAACAGAGACACATGGGAAGAAGGGATTTCAGACGTCTGGAGAAATCGCTGGGGTGCAGACGCGGATTCTGGTCAACGTCAATTGGTTGTGGATTGTGCTCTGGTCGTCCACCACATTTCTTGCAAAAACTCGCGCTACAGTCATCACAGCGGTACAATTCGCGCTTTGTCACATCAGTTCGACCCTCGCAGCTGCACAGCCGAGAACTTTTCTCTGCGTCGACAAGAAGAGATGATAGGGTATAACTCTGGTTCCCTGACAACTCAAGAGGTTGATAAGTAAGATCTTCGGCTCCCACTACGTTGTCCGTATGCGTATGAGCGGATACAATCGGATCGACCTGCATGGCATCCGCATCATAACTCTGCGAATTCTTGGATTCATAAGTCTCGGTGTCGTCTCCACTTTTAAGAAGTTTCTTGCTGACTACTAACGCAGCCAGAATACATGCACCAACCACGGTCGTCGACATAGCGTTGCCAGCTAGATCAGCAAGTTGATCCTCCGTCTCGCGTGTCAGCAGGAGTTTGTCCACAGGTAAGCCTTGCATAGACAATGCCTCCAGTCCGACCATTGGACCGCCTCGATTAGTGATGTAAGGGATCATAGATGGGGTAAGGCAAGGACAAAGACCCGGCTTTCCGGATCCAATAGTACGATCGACATTTTGCGAAAGATTCCATACTTGACTGTGGCTATGTTTCAGACAGCGTAACTTATTTCTTAAAAAAGAACTCACGTCTTGTAGTTTGGGTCAATGCCCTTCAACGACGACCGAAGTAAACTGATATCCATCAAATCCCAAACACGTTCTACTTGGCCCACCCCCCAGTCGTTCCATGCAAAATCTGGAAGTTTACAAAAGCCGCCTGTCGACAAACATCAGTATTTTGACGAAGTGCATAGAAAGCTCCATACCTTCATCCCAACTTGTCAATGGTCGTTTGTTCCCAAGCGCCTCTTCCAACCTAGCACGTTGGTGTCTCGACTCACAACGCCCCCAATCTGTTCGCCCCGTTTTGCGGTCTAAGGCTCCATAACTTTCCTGAACAAGCTTTTGGCGAGCTTGATGAATTCGGGGATCGTCAGAGGAAAGTAAAAATGAGTCGAGAGTAGATGATGCAGGTCGCTTTAGCTTATCTGCGACTAGGTCTTTCCAGTCTTCTGGTATGCTAGAATTGCGCTTGTCGACGGCAACAAGGTAAACTCGAGTCCGTGTGTGGGGAATGTAATAGAATTTGGTATCAACCCGTGTAAATGCAGCGCTATAGCCAGTACGTTCGAAATACTCTTTAACACGACCCCAAGGAGCGGAACAAACATTTTCAAGAATGACGATAGGAGGGCGATGATTTTTCACCCAAGACATCATCCCTCTAAACGTCCGACCAGATTCACCATTGGCATCAATGTCTTGCTTCTGAGTATTGAGGTTGGAATAGTCAACGCAAGATGTGCCGGCGATGAGCATATCGACATCCCCTGGAACAGGAACTAGAGCTCCATACGCCGTATGTCTGCACACATATGAGTTCAATTCGATAGCGAGATTTAGTGATGTACGTACGCTTCGTCATCTCCCAATTCACAAACGTCGCGGAACAGAATGGGAGGATGAAAATTACGTTCAATATAAGCTTGCTTGAATGGTTCAATCTCGCATGAAAATACGTGCTCGACCTCAAGCTGAAGCTGAAGCTGCTCCAGTATTGAATTTTGTATCAGCTCAAGAGCCAGGAGGGGGGACTCCGTGCCAGAACACATCGTGGCGATCCTCAGTTTCCTCCCTTGTACGTGTTCAACAACGGACTTGATTTTTGGAATACGGCTGACCAGGTCCGAAAAGATAGCGGGAATTTCGTTTATGGGTGGCAGTTCGGACGAGTCGAGATCGAAGGCAGAAAGCTTTCCACCTTTTTTCGCGGTAGTCGTAATTACCTCGTCCTCCATTTCGAGCTCTGCATCGCTCTCCTCCTGTTGACGAACTCGCCGTTTGGTAGGTCCACTAGTAGTCGCGTGTTCTTCACCACCGCTGTCCTCGGAATCAGAAGTCGTCTTTGGCTGCTTTTTGGAGCCACCGAAGAACGAGACAATGGATTGCTGTCCCTTTTGCTTAGCTTTCTCCTTCGGCATCGCGATTTTCTCAAAAGAACACGATAGAGGTGGGGGTATAAGTTTATAGTTCAAACGAACGCGTCCTCAAGGGGATTGTATGAGTCACGGATATACGTTACTTACGTGACGATACGCGTTCTTGATTACATAGCTGACTCTTGGCTGACTCTCTCGTACGACAATACGCCCGAATTTCAGTCAAATCCAATAATACTGATTTGAAGCTCGAGAGTATAAATACACGGTATAGACGCCCCAAGAGATGAGGTGTGAATGACAAGGCCATTTACAATCAGAAAATTCAGGATGATTGACAAACACTGACGATTACAAAGCTCACTTACGATTCAAGCTGCTCACATGCTATGCGATAGTACTTACGTAGGTCGCACATTCCGTTGGATGCGGACAACAGGGAGGTCGTGTTGGTACCAAATCGAGGTTGGAAGGACTGGTATGCAGTGTCTGTATCGATGCGCGTCGACGGGAGCTGTCCTTCTAGATCTAGGTGGGATCATCCCAATGCTGCTCATGGCTCAAGAAAAGAACAAAAATCGGCTGTTGGCCCTTTAACCGCGTGAGCGAAACAGATTGTGGATGTTACTGAGAAGCTGTGTCTCCAGCGGTGCTAAAAATGCGATTTTGGCACCATTATCAGGCCTCAAGGTACTCAAGTATCTAACTTACCGCTTGATGTATTTTGCCCTGTTTACCAAACGTGCGAACTTGTCGACTCGGCGCTGGGTAGCATTGGATGCACTGTACAGGGTACATCGATCATAATATTTATTTGACTTCAATCCGATTCCGTGAGCCAACATGATCGCTTTTGCAAAGCGATACTTCGGTCAAGATTCCTTGAGTTGGTTCCATAAGTCCTACATTTTGGATTGGTACGTCATTATTCCTGCAATCATTGTATCAACCGCTAATTTCAAAAGCAACAGGGTTTTCGTTAGCTTACTCTGGCTGATTTCATACTTCATATCTTATTGGCCAGTATACGAGCGAGAATTTTCGCTGACGGACAAGACGATTGCTCTTTCTCATAAAGAAAACCAGTAAGGTTTCATTCGTGTATATGAAGTGCTTGACAACGATTCTTTACGCCATCTTAGAGTTGGCTCAGGTTTCAACTTCACTGCTGCCCTCTTTGTTCCGCTCCTACTCGTGGTCGTTGTCGGTTTTAAGAACAGATCCATTGTTGATTTACATCATGGCACACTTGCACTTCTGGCTGGTCGGTTCGTGCCAACTGAACCCAGTCTTTGCCAACTACTTCCTTATTCACTGTCATTCACAGAGGTCTGGCCCGTATGATAACGGAATATTTCAAGCATAGAGTTGGTACGCGCGCTTCAATTGAAGCGTATCTGTGCCTTCCTTTGACATTTCTTAGGGAGACTTCGTCCTGACTTCCTCGCAAGGTGCAAATGGGATGAAGTCGCTGAGCTCTGCGCTGGGTCAGTATATCGACCGTAAAATCCTCATTCAGCTGATTTGCCCAATCAAACAGGAAGAAATCGTCTATCCTGGATGGTCGTATGTCATTTCCGTCCGGTCACTCATCTACGGCTTTTGCGGGCATGATTTTCCTGACACTCTGGATCGCGGGTCAGACCGCCGCCATATGTCTTTCTGCTGGTCCATCCGTCAGATGGATGCCAAGCCGGTTGGCAGCTCTTGCTTTGACACTTGCCCCCATTTCATGGGCGACCCATGTTGCCTTTACGCGAATCGAGGACCATGTGGGTGCTACCCTATACTTTTGCGCTATGTTATAATTTATAATTCTTGACTACCTAGAGACATCATATGGAAGATGTCATTGTAGGGAGCTTGATTGGAACTTTCTCTGCTGCCATATGTTATCTCTTGTTCTGGCCGAGCCCATTTCATATCAGCTCGTTCAACTCCTCGGGCAGGACTGAAGCAAGGTATCTTTATATTAGCACAGCCCAGTCGAGAGGCACTTATGAATTAACGACGACGAATGACGATGTAGTTTAAACAAATCGATGGGTATAAGTTTTCTAACCAATCATCTCGTTATCTTCACCGTACACCAGTATCACTGCGAACAAACACCCATCTGTCTCCCACTTTTTGCATCTTTCCTCCAGGTCGAGTCCCTGAATCTACTGGTTCCTGCCTTTGTGGACCTTCACTTTCTGCAGACTCATCCATTTCCATCTCACCACCTCCCAGGACAATAGCATCCGTCGAACTGTCCATCCCGTCATTAGCCCATCCGTGGTGATTACTTCGGCTGTTGCCGTGCTCTCCGCTGCCTCCCCCTCGTCTTTGGTCATTGCCGTACCCCATTAGCGCATCTCCTTGCTGCCAATTCTTTGATTGGAGTTGTTGACTCATGGTACCCATCATCACAAATTGCATCAACTCCTCTGTGGAGGGCTGGTATCCATTCGTTATCTCCCACATCTTCCCCATTGCTTCCCACGAAGCAGGTGAAGTAGGGTCAAATGTCGATATATCAAAGTTCCCCATCCCAACTTCATGTCCGGTTTTGCTACTCGATTCGTGAGATGTTTCAAAGGCATCAGGTTCCTTCGGAAATGTATTCGCAGCTACCGACGATCTAGACATCCGGTCATTACTTGTAGACGTAGATGAGAACTCTGATTTCGGGAAATGAGACACTGAGGGTGTGTTTGGAGAGGTACTGTTGTGTTGGTTCGAAGTAAGACCAGGATTAGGAGATTTGGAAGGTGAAGGTGATCGCAAATCGCGACCGAATTCATCCTTTTCGGAACTGCTATTGAGTGGATGAGACGTAGAACTATCACCATGATGTCGAGATGCAGAAGGGGATGACTGTCGTTGAGAATTCGAGCGAGGCACTGGTGGAGGCCTCCTGTGCGTTCGGCCATCTGGACTGTGTGACCGACTACGCCCTCCGCTACGCGGACTCCAGCCAGTTTCTTGCTGGTCTCGTTGAGTAAGGGGCTCTCGTTCGTCCCAACGATTCCGGCGTCCGCGTCGACGAAAGCCGCCCCTACTTTCTTTGTAGGAGTGGCTTCTTTTATCATAGTCTCTCTCATAAGAATGACCGCTTTGAGGTGGACTACGATAATCACGCCTGTTGTCCTGCCTAGCATGGTTAGGCTCAACATGAGGCGCAGGTGAGTTTGATATTTGACGATCTGTAGCATTCTGTGTTATACGGGTATCTGATGCTTCTGCTGAGGTAGGTGATATTTGGCTTGTAGCCGTGTTATTGACGGACGCTGTTTGTAAATACTGCAAGATAGCGAGTGACGCAGGATCGAGAGGCGCTGTAGGTGTCACTGCAGTATTTGTGGTTGTTTGCCTAACGGACTAAGATGGTGTCTAGAGAAAAGGACTGAACACGACTCACGGAACTTGGTGACTGGCAGCTTGCGTTAGTAGAGCAAGCAATGTTGCCTGAGTGTCCGTGGAAGTTGGTGCAACGGGGCTTTGAGGAGGAATAGTAGAATTCATTTGAGATACGATGCGGGGATCGGCTGTCACTGAGGTATTCACTTCGGTCACTAACATTGAACAAACCAACGTCGATTTAGCATCATCCCTTCGGCCGAACTTGGAGAAATTTGGGGAAACAATTATATAGACAGAGAAGATACTCAGCGTACAACAAAAATTGATATGCACCTTTATCTTTTCCCGATACTACGTCCAATAAACGACTGAGAATATCTGGAGGAAATGTGTTCCCCTTCACCCAGATATCATAAATTTTTCTGGTTTTTTCCTGCGAGAATGAAAGGTTAGGACCGTGACTACCTTAATCATCAAAAGCGGAAAATCAGGAGTCTGAGCGCCTGCCCTAGTGACTAAAACACGCCATCCTGATCCTAGTACGCGACAAATGCCTGGGGCAAGGTATCAAAGACACACAGCCAACCGTAAGTGGAACGTAAAATGATATTTAACAACCTCGTATAGGCGCATGGGACGTCCGTATGCAGTTCCGGCAACACTGACCTTTGCTTCGGGGAGGCCAGCAGCAAGTATATCTTGAAATAGACCCTCAAGGACCCCCGCCACCTTTGAGAGAAATGTGGCACAATTTCCAGTCGCATGACGCTCTGATAGATTTTGCTTGATAACCTGCTGTCTGGCTGCTCTAGCTAGCGCATCGAACACATAGAGACTCGAGATCTTGCAAGGTGCTGGTAACATTTTGTGAGACCGATACATTGTCGCGACAAGCTGCGTATCCTGCTGGAGACGAAACATAGATGTGAACATGGGCCAAAACAAAAGAGAACGAAAGAAAAAAAGGGAAGGCAACGATACACACGTCCATGAGCTTCAGGGCTAGCTCAGTGAGTTTCGCCATCTTGGATTGGGACAATCTCTTGGCTTGAACGACCTCGTTGAATGTTGTGTCAAAATCCTTAACGTGATCTTGAGCAACGAATCAAATGAAAAGCTGAATAGATACCTGTACAGTCGACATGTCGCCGGGGTAAGCAGCACAACCTAAAAGACGCGGAATCGGAAGAACGATGCCTCAGTGCGGCTGTCAAGAGAAAGTTCTATTTGTGTGTGTTGTCCAACCACTTTAAACTTACCATTTTGATCCTGGTCTGTGCGCAAACCTCTTCCAGGCATCGCCGAACAATGCGTCAGATTCGCGCTCGGGCGACGTTGATGGGGGCTGTCGTCTTCTCCGCATTCACTATATGGGCCGTCCACTTCCAACAGGATCAAGAGCGAGAGGTGATATACTTTGAATAACGACCATTCTATTTATTGACGACCTCTTGTAGACAATGTATCAGGGCGTTCTCCGAGATGACGAGAGGAGGAAAGAAAAGATGCTTCAAAGGCAAACTGATCTAGAGGAATCACGGAAGAAAAGAGAGATCTACGAACGGGTGCAGAACGTTCAGAAACTCGAAGGTGAACAATAGGTCAGGCTTTGAGTACTTTGAAAAGCAGATACTTCTGCAGGCGTTTATACCATAATATATGCGCCCCTCCCAGCATCTCTTTCTAATCATTCATGGGCAGGACTGGAATGAGCAATGTATACCTGGCTTTAGTCCTACATTGCGCGTATCGGAAGGTCAAAATTTCCCTGTTTACAAGCTTACTTACTCGCATGCGCATCGCGAGTAATTTTGTATTGCCCAGTGCAATAAAGCCGTGATCTTTAAGTCTCGTTCACTAGTTTCTTTCATAAGTGCATGACCATATATACCTTGTCCGGCTATTCATCATGGATTCAGGTGCTCTGCATTGACAAGATTCCCTTCTGTGGTGTAAGATATACCACACTTAACAAGAATGCTATAAATAATTGCGGAGGGCTTGTTCATGTTTTCTCATTGCACCATCTCAGATACTCAAGTCCACATCGACTCTCCATGTAGGTGTGTTCGTCCTTGCGAACCTTAGCTATGCAGCTCAAATCCCGTGCCCGTTGGGGAGGTTGGGTTAGATGCCACCCTGAAGCTCTGTATCAGCGAAGTTGATCAGTCTCTGAGTGGCCCCCAACTTTAAGCCAAGTTACTGGAGCGACGAGACTATGCATATCCAATGTGCTGAATGAAGAACTAGTCAGGCCACTCAATCTGTTGTTTGCCAACTCCCCACGGACAATACAGAGCTCTTCACCGCGAGGAATACCTCTCAAGGCTTCATTGATTTCAGCTTCTGGATGGACGCTAGGTCAAAGGAGGTATGAACATTCTGTCCTCATCGCGACCAGACCCTGTACTTTTTGAGATTATCAAAAGTCCGATTAACTTTGTTCATCCAGTCAATAAGGCCGCAGGAGAAAATGGAAGCTATACCGAGCTTAATGCACAACACTGCGATGACTCTTTGACGGCTCGCGCAAATGTAAAAGGATTTAACCTATCACTGGCATGGCCGTGAAATCTGGGAGGGCTCATATGTCGTGAACACAACGATAGTATTTACACATCGCCAAATCGAATGGCGTGAAAAATTCTTGCTGAAAGTTATGTACCCCAACAGAACTAAATTCAAATAAAGCACTGACCCTAGGACCTTTGGAAGCTCGAAGGTCAGGTGCTGACAGATTCGTGCCCACCCGTGTGGAACACGCCATTCCACCCCCCAATATTTCGAACTCTAGTGGAATTCAGCTGTGGGACTTAAGAGGTATCGATGCCAGCTAAATAGCGCCTGAAATACCAGGTGTGGAGTATAGTTGAGAGCAGTTGTCAAAAGATAATATTACAGTTAAGATGCCGCCTCATCAAATGCGATAGCACTGGTACAATTCCATGCTATATATCTTCTTTCTTTCAATTCTGCTATCGCCCTCTCATTTAATGCATCCACCACAACCACAGGAACGCCGTGGCTGATCAGCTTTTTGTAAAGTGTCCCAAAAATAGTCTAAACATCCATTAGTAAAGGAATAATGGTAAGTTATATTCTTTTACCTTCAACATCGTGCATAGAAGAGCACCGATCTCTTCGCCGTGGCGAATATCTTTTCCAGCCCATCCTACCGGACTCAAAAATTCTTCAAACCGTATATCTCTCACTGCGCCAGTGCTCTCCAACAAAACATTTGCTGCACGGTAATCGGGACTTCGTATGAGCTGGTCAAGGAAAGCCAAATATCCCCCAATCCCTGATAATTTGCGTGCGTTTACGATATTCTCCTCATCATCAATTTCAGAGTTGTAAAAGAATGAAGTCACCGGTTTCCTTTCTTCATCTAGAACCCCAACAATAACTTCTGGAATTATGACCAGACCACCTAGCTCATTTGTTCGGTAATGTCGCGGGAGAGCTTTAACGCAAAATTATACCAGGTTTAAGACATCTTATTAGCTCATTCACCAGCTTTGGGGGGTCCTTCATCTATGAGAAATATGTGACATCTTCGCAGTCGACAGAAACTAGAGGGAGGAAGGCTCACATGTTGAACAGTACATCGACAATGCATGATATCCGATCGACCTGTATACTCATCGGGTATACCTTCAGCCAAATCGAGTTGCTCAAACCTGAAAAAAGTAAACGATGACAGATATATGCAAACTACCTGAGTGCCTTTCACCTGTAGTTAGAAGGGAGGGCGCTGCAGAAAAGAGAGTGAGCATCAACTTGATTTTTCTGCGGTTACTTACCCCGGCATAGAAGGCATGACTATGTCTATGCCAATAACATCAGCTTGTTGAAACTGTATGGCCATTTCCATTGCCCTGATATAATTTTCAATTGTTGGTAACCATAAATAGCGCCGATATGTGCACATGCCATATCCCAGTACCGCAGCCAATGTCCATCACCATAGGCTTGTTTGAAGCCATTCTGCGTTCAACTATCGGAGTGAGCTCGGCAGGGAACAACCCTCCAAAAAATATAGTCCACAGAACGTGCTGAATATTCAGACGCTGCAACGCCCATTTTCAGCGCCTGTACAGACCACTTAGTGGTGTAGTTCACCAACATTATATTCTTCATTGCTATGGGTCAGCGCATAGATACCCTAGAATTCGAGTTGTGAATCTTAAAATAGATTTGCTCAACGAAAGCTATTTTACTCTGTCCTTGTCACTCATCTCGACTGGTTAAAATGTTCAGAGCACCTGGTAGGGAGTGGAAGAAGCACAAGTAGTCGATAGAACCGGTGAGGTTCAGAACTCGGGGTAGAAGGTGAGAAAAGAACACGTAGTCGACAGAAAAGGATTGAAATGTCAAACAAAGAGTTTTTTCACAGGCAATCCATTGAGTAATATAGATTCATTGTGAAAAATACACATGAGGCAGTTCCCTAGTAGATACTTTTAGACAGCAGGAGGCTTGCTGCCTGGCGCGAACGTGTAGGTCAGGCCGCATTTGCCACAGTACTGACGGTCTTGGTGGAAAGCCATCTAAGATTAGGTATAAGAGCACAGCGATATTCAGCAAGACAAAATGACTCACAAAGATGCCAGCGCCACATTGAGCGGAAGGGCATTCACGACGAAGGCGTTTAATCTTGCCATCAGAGTCGACCTTGTAGTACTTCAGGATCGACATCTTGACCTTCTTGCGCTTGTGCTTGATCTTCTTGGGGGTCTAAAGATATGTCGAAGGATCAGACTAAGATACAGCTGGACATCGAGAGTAACATACGGTGTAGGTCTTCTTTTTGCGCTTCTTGGCACCACCACGAAGACGAAGGACGAGATGAAGAGTAGACTCCTTCTGGATGTTGTAGTCACTGAGAGTACGACCATCCTCGAGTTGCTTTCCAGCGAAGATCAAACGTTGTTGGTCGGGGGGGATGCTGAACACAGAATTAAAACGACGAAACGATCCTGACAAGTGACTCTGGCGCACCCTTCCTTGTCTTGGATTTTGGCCTTAACATTGTCGATGGTGTCTGAGGACTCGACCTCAAGAGTGATGGTCTTGCCCGTAAGGCTAGAGATTATGTTCAGTTGAAGCAGCCCAGGAGACAGCATACGACGTACGTCTTGACGAAGATCTGCATTTTACGCGGACGCTTTCGTCTGTCCAACGAGGTGAACGATGGAGTCTTTGACAAAAGCAAGAGCCGGACTTGATAAAGAAGCAATGTTGCAAAATGATTTTATATCTGCTTTGTCATCCGTATGTGGATGGTCTGTGCGTTTCTCGATTAAGGTTTGATCAGTTGATGTTGATGACATAACACGCGTCGCAATTTCCGTCACGCGTTGCGACACGTTCAAAGCTAATTTGCGATTTTACCGCTAACAATGGACTCTGACGCGGATGTTCGCATGTCTGACACCTTGCCTACATTTTCGAACGGCAAGGGTAAGGAAGTCGACACGGGGAATGCTGACGCTGAATCTTTGCCATGGTGAGAGCTACCCAGCTCTGCTTCGGACGCGTCTGACATCCTTAGGGTGGAGAAATACAGACCGGTGACACTGGACGACGTCGTTTCGCACAAGGATATTACGAGCACGAGTACGCCCATGTCCTAGTCCGGTTTTATCAGTCTGAATAAGCGTTTATTCAAGTTGAAAGATTCATTGAGAGGAACCGGTTACCTCATCTTCTATTCTACGGTCCCCCAGGAACTGGGAAAACGTCTACTATACTCGCAGTAGCAAGGCGAATATATGGCAACAGTTATAAAAAGCAGATACTCGAAGTATGTGATAAGATTCGGTCGTGAAGCAAGAACCAGTCTAATTTGTTTTCAGCTCAATGCTTCCGACGATCGTGGAATAGATGTTGTTCGTGAACAAATCAAACAGTTTGCTGAAACCAGGACCCTCTTCTCCAAGGGATTCAAGCTCATTATTCTGGATGAAGCAGATATGATGACACAGGCAGCCCAGGCAGCTCTTCGACGAGTGATCGAACAGTTCACGAAAAATGTCCGCTTTTGCATTATATGCAATTATGTCAATAAGATTACACCGGCTATCCAAAGCCGTTGTACGAGGTTTAGATTTTCACCTCTGCCGATGACAGAAGTCGAGAAGCGAGTGGATATGGTCGTTGAAGCCGAAAAGTAAGATTCTAGCTCTTGACATTCCACCTGCAGCTAATGACCCTTGTGAGGAAGTGTCCCTCTGACTACTGAAGGGAAGAATGCCTTGCTGAAACTTTCCAAGGGAGACATGCGAAGGGCTCTCAACGTCCTCCAAGCTTGCCATGCTGCATATGACATCATAGGGGAAAGCGAAATTTACACTTGCACTGGCAATCCTCACCCGTCGGACATAGAGATCATCGTCAATTCAATGTTATCGGATGAGTTTACAGCTTCTTACCAGAGTCAGTATCTCGTTTTTTCATTTTCTTTTCCTGTTCACCGTTGATACCGCCCGACCGTGTGGGATTTTTCTATAGTGATTTCAAAGATGAAGACGGAACGTGGATTAGCACTCCAGGATTTATTGACTGGTGCTTTTGACTATATTGATACTATCGAGCTCAAACCACATGCAAGAATATATCTACTTGATCATCTCGCTTCGACAGAGTAAGAACCATTTCACGTACCTCGTGACGGTCAAACATGGCTGATATAAAATGTTTGGTTATCAAGGCACCGTTTATCGACCGGTGGAAGTGAAAAAATACAACTCACTGCCCTTCTGGGCGCTTTCAAGACTGCGGTGGAGTTATCCACGAAAGGATGATGCAAGATCAAATGATGGTATTTTATGATCATAGATTTGATCTACAAGCAAAGTGCTTCTCTTTTTCCCTGTTGGTTTACTGTTCTCCTCGTCTTATGTTGTCTAATATCTGTCATGCTCTGTCATACTCTGTCATGTATTCGCCTAGTGAATCTCATCATGTGCTGCGGATTCTGTGGATTTTGGAGCTAAGTTCGAAGTACGGAACCTGAACGATCAAGGCTCAACACAAAGGAAACTGGTTCACATTGGAATTCCGCTACAAATCAGTGATGGACAAGGAGAGATCCGAAAAAACGTGAAGCCCGCGGGAACTTTGCGTCAATCTTACCACACCATTGATGGAGAAGTGTTTTGATCGGTCCCCGCTAGCTGAGAAAAACGGGTTAAGTAGATTTCGGATCAATCATCAATATCTATAATGCAGGTTAGTGGCATCTATCAGTAAGAACCCCAGGTATCAAAAAGTAGGTCCCGATTATCAGCTGAAGACGAAATATCTTGAACTTCCACTCCGATGATTCACAAAAAGTCATAACTACTCATTTGACATCATCTCCATCCAACCTCAATGACATGATTTTCCGACAGATGATCTTATTTAGCAAAAATCATACTTCTAGTATATGGAAGAAAGAAATTTTTTTACGTGGCTTTGAACATCTTCCTTTTTTTTGAAGACGTGAGTTCAGAGTCGACAAACTGATCATCGACAAATATCGAACCGTCAAAATCATTCCACGAACCAAGGATTCTTTTCCGATTGCACCGCATCTCATCAATGTCCCATCTGTCGACATATCAGTGGATCAACAAAAACTTGTCAAAAACCCAACAACAGACAGATTGTAAACGGATCATTCACACACACGACATTTTACTTTCGTTTGACCTACTACATACCACACACATTTCATTTTTCTTTCCACTCTTGATCACCGATCAGTCGAACATTGCGGATCCGAATTGCCTGCCCAGCAGCTGTCACTTTCCTGTCCAACCTGGAGCTGATACATTTTTTCGAATAAAATTAGATAATGCATCAGGCTGACCAGCAGCGCTACTAGTCCTAACCATCGGAGCTATTGGATATACTAAGAAAACGTAAGGTACGTATGCAATGAAACAACTAGTGGCGAAGATGTAACATAGAGGCTCCAGCCCGAACGTGGAGACGAGTGTTTCATGGATGACCTGGTCAACATGTCAAAAGATGAGAGAGTGGGAGAGACAAAAGAATGTCAAGATATCAAAAGAGTGCGGGTATCTCAAAGCCAAAGAAGGAAAGGACAGGCCAAAACACAAAGCATGAAATCAAGGTTCAATGGAAAAACAAGCTATGAGTGGTGAAATTACCCGTGAAGGGTTCGAGAAAGTACAAGTACACTAAACCAGACGACCAAATGTGCGAAAAAAATTACAGATGCAAAGCATACTAGTACAACACTGGCGCGGCGTATTTTCCGTCACCGTCAATTGTATGAAAAAGGAAGCAAAATGTCTATAATGTGCGAAAAAAAAAGAGGAGGAGGGGTAGACTTTACCCAGATTTTAATTATAGAGAACGAGATGGGGTTAGTGGCGTCAGTGACGAGGTGGCAGAAAGATAATCCGTGGTGGCAGCATTAAGAGCAGCATAAGCTTCTTCGACTTTCAGTCGCTGATATCCTGATAGTTCCATCAGAAGCGGCTACGGTGAAACGAAGTTTCCAAATACGTACTGATAAACACGCAGTCATCCGAAAACATTTTAAGTGCATCAAGACCAATGTTTATGTGGTGCCTAAGACTGTCTTCGCTGATTGAGGAAAGCAACGATATTTGGGATTGTCGCCTTGAGATCTCGCCGATGAATACCTGGCATGCCATTTGCCAAAGAATCTGAGGTTGAGACAGTCAGCATAGGTAACGATACTAGAACAGGTAGGTGCTAACCCCGTACACCGAGTTGACGGCACCTAGACGGCGCAAGTCGATCCCATTAACAGTGACCATATCGCATGCGGCTTGAACGCATTTCTGATTTGATATTGTGTTCGAGAAGGAGAAGATGCCATGCAGTTTGATAGTAGCAGCGTTCGTGAGGCCGTGTATCAGCATAATCGTCTTGGTGGTAGCAATGTTGGTAGATTGAATGAGCTGGGGTAACCATGTTCGAAATCCATCAATGAGCGTGTCAACAGAACGAAAGGAGGCATTAAAAGCTTCTGCCTCTCGACCGGCTAGATCTGAGGGATGTTGAGTGTTGAAAAATTTTAGGTACGTGGAATGCATACTAGGTGCCCAATGTCCAGAAAGGTATGTGGCTTGATGACACAGAATGGAAGCCTTGACAACCAAAGCCGTCAGGGAAGTGTCATTTCGATTGCTGGGTGGGATACCAGACAAAAAATGCTTGATCGTATCATTGCCTTGAATTTCCGGTGTCAAGCAGCCCTAAAACAAAGGTAAGTTGAAGCATCGCGAC
Source organism: Agaricus bisporus var. bisporus H97 (assembly GCF_000300575.1). Lineage (NCBI taxonomy): Eukaryota > Fungi > Basidiomycota > Agaricomycetes > Agaricales > Agaricaceae > Agaricus > Agaricus bisporus. The sequence continues at coordinate 1,019,126 of NW_006267369.1, read as the reverse complement.
ACAATAAAAGAGCGACACGTACATTTCGATAGTCATGACTTTCGAAAGGCCAAGGCGCGTCTACCTGTAATCCCGGTGCCTCCAACGCACCACATATTGAAGTCGGAGGTTCGAGGGTAAATGAAAGCATCTTGTGAAGTGAAAAAACGGTCCAAAATCCATTGATAAGTTCTCCTTCCTCGATTGCGTGCTCAGGAGCGTGTGGTAAGACAGGCGTATCGTTGAAAATGGCAGTGGGTGTGAAAGGCGGATAATGTGACGATCGTATGCGGTGCATTTGAGTGCTAAGAACAAGAGACACAGCTGAGCTAAGCCTGACTTTGGCTTCCATAAGTCGGCCATTTCGGAAAAAATACGTGGCCAGGAGCACCTCGGCTTGAATGGTGTGCAATATCCGTTTCGGATGGGAGCCTAAAGTATCAGTGACAACATGGTGCAATGCCCTTATAAGGAGGGCGTGCTCGTCGACCTGAGAAAGTGTATCGGGGCGCAAGAGATGGACCCCCCATAGATAGGCGGTGGTAAGGAGGGCGGGAGTGGGGCGATGATGGTGACCAAAAGCAAGTTTTACGAGGAGTGTGGAACGATGAAAAGACAGGGTGTCCAGGAAAAAGCCAAATTCGGCTGCATGCAGAAGGAATTTGTCGATGCTAGAGTAAAAAGTTCAATGAAAGATTGAGTTGCACAATAGTTTAAAGCTTACAGAAATGGAATTAATGGCTGGGGCGGCTCCTGGACAGTGGTAAATGAATAAAAGTCCCCCTCCGTCCGAGTCGCGAAATCCGGACATACCTCAGAGCTGGAGGCAGGGGATCTGGATATTATTTGACGGGAGGGGGAAGCGCTCGAGCCTGTGGATGTCGTCCTTGCCTCGAGTGGGGCAAAGTGGTGCCTGTGCATACTGGGAGGAAGGCTCGAGGAGGATGGAGCGGGGGAGAAGGATGTACTGGGACCAGTCTGGTGCTGGGGCTCCGGAAGGGGGGAACGCGACCGCTGTTTCTTGAACTCCTGATAGGGGTCGTGCAAGGTCACAGAGGGGGTTGTAAGTCCAGGATTCTCTAGCTCGATGATTCGGGCTCTAAGTGTCTCGACGGTCTCTGTGAGCATTGCAACCTTGGATTTGGCCTGGCCGTTATCCCAGTCGCAGGCGTCTGATCTCGGATTCTTCTGGCAGGGACCACAGATTGGGTGAGCACCATCGCATTTCTAAAGTGGTGAGAATAAGATAGAAAGGAATAAGGAGAGAAGTACATACTATTTTGAGCATCCTAGGTGAGGGAAACATGGATGAGAAACGAGGTAGATGGTAGTAATGATACGACTGACCTGCATACCGAACAAGCCTTTCCCCTTCTCAGCGGCCGCGAATGACCTGAGCGTATGGGACCGGAGCTAGGGCTCTTTGACATAGTGGGTGATGGGACAAAGCCCGAACGGATCAATGGGGGAAGAAAAAATGGAGAGAGCCATTATATAGATCAGACAGACGAGTCGTCGGCGGTTCGAGCTCGGAGGAGTTTTTGCTCGTACCACAGCCCGAGAGAGATCCAAGAGATTTACGCCCCGGCCTACTGCCGGTCACGTGCATGCTGTGTTCGATCGGCCGACGAATCTCGTCCAGTTGTGCCTTCCCTGGCTACTACTTCAAATTCTCGCTCAACAGCCAACCCAACTCTTGTCCAGTCGATCATCATCGATCACTTCAGCCATTCAGTTATTCGTCTCACATGCACTACGTTACCAAGTCCTCGAAACTATCTCCCCTCTCACGCCGTAAACTCTGTATTTCACCACCCACCCCATTGCTGTTTCTCTCCCTGCCAGCCATTTGTCCACAGAACTCCGACCCTCGTACCGCTATCATCTCGGTCAGGCCTCGTCTTTAACCGGTCCAGGTTCATTGGAATAAACGAATTTGCCTCGTGGTTCGGCTGATGACGTCGGATCAGGCTCGGGCTAGTTTGCCTCGAGGCGCTTGCTCACTCGTTTTTCCGCAAAGCTGTAGCTTGGATTCACAGCATAGTATCCTCTCTCTCCCTCCGTCCTCAAAAGCTGACCAAGACCGTACGGTAATTGATAGATGCTCTGTAATAATTTCGCCTTTCCATTATCGGTCCAGTCCTTCTACCGTTAAAGTCTCTCTGAACAAATGAAAGCGCAAGAGGAAGTTCCCGCTATTAATCCACTCTCCCCTTTGTCAGTTCATTCACCCTGTTCATAAAATGTTTGGATTTGTGCTCGGGAGCCATGCATACGTCAGAAAGATAAAATCTAATCTCTTCGCACAGCCACGACCCGACCCTTTGCCCTAAAAATAGAATGAGCCGGAGGGGTCCCGTCAACGCTGTGCTATGCACTATCCATACACCATCTGTCCGGATCTAAAATGGCTCAAAAATATTCAACCCCACCTCGGCCCCCCCACCATAAGGTCATCGCTGACTTAATGCCACACCAACAAATTTCATAACGAAAAAAAAAAATCTTGGACTCTTACAGAGTTTGGCAGCATTTTGACAGATGAAATTGTTTGATCGACCCATGCGGCCCTGAAACAATGTTCATCAGTCAGCTCAAACGAAACTCTGGTAAGTTTGGGCAAACGAACTTGAACCATGTTCATCATCTTACTCAGGGCCCAAGTTCAGGACAATAAAATCCCGTAAACTCTAATTCGCTTCGTATGTCCTTGTCGATCCGTTCGTCGGAAATCATCAATCGAGGAACCAAAACAAAGAAAGAAAAATTTTGTTCCTTCCTCCGAAATCTACAAAAGGGGACTTCATAATATGAAAAACCCGGAGCGTAATTCCCTACTACTGAATACACTTGAATACATCGGGATATCGACTTTCAAATTTCAACTTCAATTTGTCAAGAACAGCGCAGTCTGAGTTATTTCCGATAGGTAGGGAAGCTCCAAAGAGAAATCACAAGCCAGGACAGATTGCGCAGCAACAAGAACAACAAGAACAACGAGAATCGTCAGTCTTCTCCAATGGAAGATCCTTCCCCCCAAGATCAACTTCACATCTGACTTATTATGACTTGTATATGATCGACTCTAGAAGCCAACTGTATTGATGAAATCAACGCTCACGTCTATTTACAGTTCAATCCCCTAATCGTTCATAGAAAAACTCGCCGGCTCCATAGGATTCTATACTGAGTTGTTGAGCGTTCAACGACTGTTCCGTTCATCATACGCTTCGGGATAGGTACCCTCTCGGCACTGAACCATAAATAACGGACTAATTTAATACACCCATATAGCCCCATATTTCCTTTTCTTATCTCTCACTCTCTCACTTGGTGTTCCGTCTTTCGTCATTCGGTTGACATACTTAAGCTTAATGCGGAAAACTCTCAATTGCGCGCGGAGGATACATTCAACGCCCAAATAAAATGAATTACATCCGTATTGTCCCTTTCTATCGTAGCCAAGCTTCGGTATTTTCCTTCTTTTTGTTGTTTCTTTCGGGGACAATGAGAAATAACAAGCGCTGACTTGTGAAAAACGCACCCTGGCACCCCAAGATAGCAAGAAATGGAATTCGATTTAGGTTCCTGCCGTCGCGTTGGGGACTGTAACACTTTAATTTCGAAATCCACTCCCCTCACACAAGTAATATATAGATTCCGAAGAGTCACACTTGGTGCTGCCCATTTTTGATCTTGAAAGCAGGTGGAGCGGCGCAGAGAAGCACATGCAAAAGAATTGCACTTTCGGACAACCGGAACATAACGAGATGAACCTTTCTTGATTTAGCAAATTGTCGTAAGGGAAACAAAGAACCCTCGTCCAATCCGAAAATGGGTTAAAGTGACTCCGGCGCTTCGAAGATTCAAAAGTTACGATTTCAAACTAAAAATCCCCCCCTTCTTCTAGATCTTCTACTGTAGCTTCCAAACTTCGCAAGTTCGGTTACTAAACAAAAAAAGGGTTATAATTGTAACTTTGTATAAGCATAAGCACAGCATCAACCGCTGTTAAACATCTCCTATTAATCGCCGTTTCTTGAATTCGTTGACGGAACACCCGATATCATCTTCAGATGAGAGTCGAATGCAACCTCCCTTTTCGTTCGAAAGTGAGTGAGATTCGGAGCGCCGTAGTTCTGGAGAGATTGTGACATGACTGATTCCGTATGCTTGAAAACAGTGCTGTAGCGTTTGTTCGATTTGTTCCCAGTGTACCAAGGAGGTACCGGACGGCACGCATACGTGTAAGGAAGCCAGAATCACGCTACGAGTTCAGGAATGAATTCGGGGGTTTGGAAATACGATCGGTAGTGAGTTGAGCAAAATGTAGAACAACGCAAAAAAAAAAGAAATAGGCATACGATTGAGAGAGATGCCAGACATGAAGATCATGAATAGACAAAACATCAGGAATCTAGACAAAAATGTGAGCTAGCACCATTACGATACTATAAACTTGTACGAACCGCAAGCAAGTCCTCTTTGACTTTGGCGAGATCAATGTAGAGTGGCACGGCTTCCAAAAGGATTCGACCCGTTTTCCAGGCTGCAAAAGAGTGAATTTTTAATATCTTTTTCCTTCTGTTAACTGCGCCACTCAACTCATGGGAATCGCACTCGCGAATATAATAAAACTGATAGCCAGAGAAACGGCTGGATCAGCATAAAACCGACTATGTGCGTCTAGCTTCCATATGATGATGGCAGCTACGATCACCGCTAGATCTGTCGAATCATCACAATTCATGATGAGTCGGACTCCGCAGTAATATTGGTGTTGGAAAAAAACTTACTGTTTACAGCGTCACCGCATAGGTGAACCAAGACTCCGAGTAGTCCGAGATTATGTTGATGAGAACTGATCGGCGGATCGATGGTATGATTATGAGTCGCATGCTGAAAAAACCCTAAAGTCAGTTTCCAAATGGTTGTATGAGGAAAAGAAGAGGGTGAACATACTACATGATCGCAAGTATTCGGATTTAGATCGTTCATCTGTATCGGCTGACCATGCCCATGACCACCATGACCATGATGGTCTGCCATATTTTCGCAATATGGCATCAGAATTATGAATTCCACTCTAACGGCGATGAGAACATACCGTGGACCACGAAAACGCTTAGTATATTGAGACCCAAGCCGACACAGCCAATAATCAACACCAAGGATGGCTCAGTGATTTCCTCCAAATGGACGAACCGCTCAATAGATTGAAGAAGGATAGAAATGGCTAACGCCAGGAGGAAGACACCATTGAAAAATGCGCCTGTGGAAAAAATGAATGACGGAATGTGGCCCGGAGTATATATTCTTACCAACGAGTTCTGCGCGATGAAAGGCAAAAGTAAATTTCACAGTCTAAAAATAGAAATTCAAAATTAATGGGTGACTATTGGATGAATTGGTGTATTGAATAAAAACCAACATGTTGTCCGCTGTCTTGCAACTTAAGAGGGTCGACAGCGAATTCATTAGATTGTTATTACATAGAACTTGGCAGAAGAACGTACATATGCAGCAATGAAGGCGATGGTACTGTGTCGGTGATATGAATAAGCGGAAGCATTCCGGAAGTCACTGACTCACTAAGCCACGATGTCCTGTTATGCGCAGCACGACAAACATGAGCCAGAAATGTCACACATCTACAGCCTCGCGGGCTCACATTCAGGTAGTGGAGCTGGAATAATATCAGCTGATACAGAACAGAACCCCTTGGAACTGACGAACCGCATCAGCAATGAGAGCCAGACTCTTCGTTCTGAAACCCACTGAGATCGAGGCTGACATGTTATTCATGAGAAGACAACGACGGCATAAGGTTGCTCGCCTGCAATTTCTGCGCAAAAGAATGCCAAGCTGATCACTAAGACGAAGCCAATCTTCGTAGTGTTTTTCATAGATAAGAAGACGAGGAAGACGTCTGTTGGAGTCAAGACCGGAGGGGAAGGACAAGGAACAAGAGATGGGAAATTATAGGAGAAGCATGACGGCCACGCGCAGGCGGCGACTGCGGGTTAAAAATAGGTCATAAGTATAAGCTGCTGTAATAGCTTCATTTAGTGCAACACTATTGCAATCCGATCATGTCTCGTCGTTCAGCGACCCTCAAATTGAGGTGCGGCACGCAACTCCAATGCATACAGTCGCATTGCCCATTTACACGTATTCAGCGCCTTGTTCATAATTGCTGTTGCATCAACCACACGGACTGACGCGCTGTAGAGAACAGCATAATGTAATGACATTTGCAAACCAACTCATAGAGTCGGCATAGGTTCGCGTTCTGACATGGATTCGGTTCGTCGTACCACTGAATTCTAGAGCACTCCAGTGATCCCCCCCCCCTCATGAGTCATTCCAATTGAATGTCAGCTTCATGATCCATCCCTGGACCCAAGGACGCCACTACACGCAACATGGTCAAACACGAGATGATTCTCATCGGCACGTCCGGAGGAAGTTGACGTGCTTACGCGTCGCCGGAACAAGAATGCAAGAGTTTTCGCCGCAGAACACCATTGGTAACATTCATTCTTTCTGGGTTTTCGAGAATAGATTTCTTCCGCGATGTGTGTAGCTGGCAAAGCCGATCCGAGCATCCATTTCGTCGATTTTACTGTGTGACAATTGTCATTAGTGGGTTCAAGGGTGTAGACCACCAAAAGCGCACTGTTGCCGCATCTCACTTGCCCATGAGATCTGTTTGAGCGGAAGGCCGTAGAGAGCGGCTCCAACGATGCCAAAAAGAGCACCAACAAGGACTTCTATCGCAATCTAGAGAACATTCCGTGGATTGAGTGGGGTGGGGGAGAAAGGGTCCAATTGGAAACCCACATCTTTGGGAAGGCCTTCTTGGGGTAGGCCCAATGCTTTCAGACGTGATAGATCTGTGGAAGAGCGAGAATGAGGGCAGGAATGCTTTAGGCAGAACGAGGGATTTACATTCATATGCAGAATAGCCGGCTGAGAGCAGATCGCTGAATGAGCAGTTTCGCTTCGGGAAAGACGACAGAGCTTACCGTGAAGAAGGGCGAGGACACAGAGGAGCATTAGAACATGCGTCGACATTTTCCAAGTAATGAGTGGAAAACAAAGTTGACCAGAGCTGAGAGCACTGACGCAGCGACACGTGACACATCGCCCTCACCTGCTGGCTGCCTCCTCCACGCCGCCATGGCTGGAATGGCCTTTCCCATTCCTTCCCATCTGCCCCGGAAACAGGATGTCTCGTCCAAGATTCTCAATACGATAGACTCTGCCACGTACCGGACCCTAAATTCTAGCTTGACCTCTACATGGCTTAATGAACTCGACGAAACCATACAAGCAACAAAGGTATGGCTCCTCACAACCATATTATCTCAAATATCTGATTCAATGCAAACTGCCGTATCACATAGACACGTCTACACGAACGTATCCACTCGGATCTCCCATTGTTCCACCGCCAGCTCGACTCTGCCAACTCCATACAGACCAGACTCCAAGCGTTAACGAACAATGTAGACAAATTAAATGACGCCGTTACTGACAAACAAGTATGCAAATTATATCCGTATCATATGGTCAGGCACTCAATATAGCCCGTAGTCTGGTCTTGTTCCGGTCCTACTCCATGGCTTGTCAAAGCATTCAAACCTTGTGCAAGAAGCTGCCGATATTTCAATTAGGCACCAAGTACTATCACATATCTTCCATTGTAAGACCGAGCTCGCGAACGTAAATGCATTGATAGCATCTGGAAATTTTCCGGGGGCAGTAGCTGCATTGGAAATACTGCATACCCTTCTGGAATCTGCGCCGGAGGCACTGGCTCACTCAAACATCTTTTTGTCCTTCAGAGTAAGTCTTTCGCGTTTTCCCCGTTTTCCATTGATTTACTTACGTTTGCATGGATAGCGTAAACACCAGAGTACTCAGGCGTTGGTTCAAGAACAGCTTAGTGATGCCTACACTCGCAGCGTTACAGTTTCTTCTTCACAGCTGGTACTCCGTTCTTCCATTCAGGGTATAGTACCATTTCTTTTCTTTCCTTATGTTCTCTGAGCTTTTTTTCTTAGTCCGGGGGTCGGATACTTTCATTTCACTGTCTTCTATTCTCTCGTCTCTCACGCCTATTACCTTGGACCAACACCTGACGACGCTGCGGCGGGATCTACTAACAAATTTTATTGAAAATGTTCTTAAACAACCAACTTCCATCTCCGTAAACGATACCAGTGCGGCCGAGCATTCAATGACTGTATTACCCACGCCGTCCCCCAATAGCCCCAAAAGTGGCCGAATTGACAACCTTTCCCAGATTCTGGATTTCCTTTCGTCTCACTTGCTCTCCGTTGTTCCCGCTTCGGTTTCCTCAACTTTTCGTCAGTCACTATTCAAGCCCGTGGCGTCGTCCCTACTCAATATACTCCTCATCCCTTCACTGCCCTCTTCTTTCGGCCTTCTCGCCCCATTCTTGGACTTGGCCAAGCATGCTGTGACATTTGAATCCAAGGCCGTGACACAGCTCGTTGGCAATACTACTGCGGATCTTCCCGTCCGGACATGGGTTAATGGACTTGCCACTCATTACGAGAAACAGCGCCGGCTGGAGTTATTAAACAACTGTCGAGTTCTTGTTTTGAGTCCGGAAGACTCCAAGGACTGGTTCCAATTCGAAATCGAAATTCCGTCGGAATCTGCTGAGGCTAAGATTGTTCCTGTACAGTCGGATGTGGCGTCCGAAAGTGCAGTTGAAGATGAGTTCAAGGATGATGCATGGGGATTTGAAGATGAAGTGGAAGAGAATTCTTCTCAAGTAGCATCGGCAACTGAAAAAGTAAAGGTCAATGATATTAACGATGATGCATGGGGCTTTGATGAAGAGGTAGAGGAAGAGAAGATGCCTTCTGTGGAACCCTCAGTTGCCGACGAGGCTGTCGACGATGGTTGGGGGTTTGATGATGATGTGGCCATCGATGAACCAGAACCCGTTGCTGAACCGAAGCCAGAGAAAGATTCATCCTTGCCCCCGACGGACAAGGCTGACATGAATGGCGAGTCAGAGCCCGATCCAGGGGATGCATGGGGCTGGAATGAAGATGCAAACACAGTAGAAGAAAAAGGAGAAGATAATTTATGGGATGACGATCCTTGGGGTGATCCACCTGCACCGAATACACAAGACCCCGTCGTTTCTCCTCCCTTGTCAACACCAAAGTCGGCAACACGGCTAGAAAAACGAGCGAACAAAGGGAAGAAGCCGCTAAATGGTCACACCAATGTCGACGTTGCACCTGCACCTGTTCTTCTGCCACCATCATCACCTCCTCATTCGATATCCTCCCATGCAAAAACTCTCCCCAGAAAGCAGACTTCCGTTCCAGCCAAACGTCCACCAGAACTGAAAACAAATCTTGTCTCGAGAGAAACTTTTGCCGTTCCCGAAAAAACTAAACGCCTTGTTCGTGCGGTCGAGAACATTATAGATGAATGTAGACAATTCCAAGCGTCCAGTCTATTTCCGTCCAATTCGTCCTCACCATCAACCTCGCCAAGTCAAGCAGGTAGTATACTAGCACAAACTCCTGCTTCGCTCGTTGATCTATATATTGCGATATATCCGGTTAAATTTGGTGAGGAGTTGACACAGTCTGTGCAGAAGGGAATGTTGTTTTCAAATAGTTGCTTGTACTTGGTGCATGAGATTGAGGAGATTAAGAGGTCGCTAGTTGGAAGTGGGGCGTTTGAAGTGTTGAAAGATAGGCTAGAGGAGTCGACGAAGAATTTGAGTATATTGGGAGAAAGCTGGTATGAACAAGTTATTGTAAGCGTTTTCCTCTCTCTTCACCATCTATCAAGTGGCTAATTCAATGGTGATGTAGCAAATTCGTTGCGAAAAGGTTGATGACATTCTCGTGGATGGCGCCGAAGGGTTCAGATTCACGAGCGACCAGGACCGGTACGACGAATGTGAAATGACAATCAATAAAGTCATACAAGAAATTAAACGATTCGCACAGCAGCTGAAGGTACGCAAAACAATAAGCTAGTTTTAATAAACCTCGGGCGCTAACTAATTTATGTGCACCAGGGTATACTTACAAAAGGCAAATATTACACCGCTATCGGTCTTGTTACCGAAGCCGCCCTTTCGCGGATTCTTCAGGACGTACTCGCACTCGAAGATATTCCTGAAGTAGAGTCTCACCAACTTGGTGAACTCTGTCGAATCTTTAATTCTCTTGAGGGTCTTTTCAGCGAGGACCCGACACAACCTTCGTTCGTTGTTGCATATGTTCCTTCATGGCTCAAGTTTAACTATCTCTCCGAATTATTGGTACGTATTTCTCGCTCCTTACCAGCGCCAGAATGCTGATTTGTTTGTTTTGCTGTAGGAGGCTTCCTTGGCGGATATCTCGTATTTGTTCGAGGAGGGTACACTGGTGGACTTTGAGATTGATGAGTTAATTAGGCTTATCAAGGCTCTATTCGCCGATTCAGCTTTACGGACGAACACGGTTAATAAAGTAATGGCTGGTCATCCTGTAGCTTCTGCATAGTTTCGTCTTCGCGAATCGGTCTTATTATCATTATTAATTATGTCCATTCATTTCATGACCCGCGCCCATCAAAAACACCTGAAGCAGAAGCATCACCAGGTCACTGAATAGGACACGAAGATACAGGCCGTGCTTGTTTAGAGACATGAAGGAAACGGCTGAACAATGAGCAAACATAGAACCATGCAGACATTGCTGGTTACCGGGACCCCGAGCCTTCTTTTTTGCTGGTGTACGATTGCAGCCTATTGAATAGTTCAAGGCAAGCAACTGGAGCAAACAATAATAATTACTTACCGCTGATAATCGCGATTGACTTTCGCTTCCATGCTTTTAGGACCACCAGCCGATTTCTTCTTCTCTTTCCGCTTTTTCCGCTTCTCCGCTGCCAATGCGGCATCATCCATAGCTAGGAAATCTCGTATTGAAGGTAAATTAGAGCTTTCTAAAGCTTCTAATCGCATTGTTCGCTGTTCTTCATTTTCCTCGTTTTCTGGCACTGCTCCACCTTTCATCTCAACGTCGGACCTATTTGGATCTCTACCCTGAGTCTCGTTCGGCGAAGGTAAGCCCTTCGAGTCATTCGCTTCATGCGGCAAAGGAATCGGCTTAGAAAGTGCTTCTTCTTCCATTTCAATCCATTTTCTTGACGAACCAGCCGGTGCAGGCTCTTGAGATGTTGACTTAGCAGGAGGCTCTGTTTCATCTTCGCCCTCTTCGTCATCAACCTCAAGACCTTCATAATCACCGGCACCAGCAAAAATATCGAAATCCTCTTCCAACAGAGGTTCTGGTTCCGGCTCTTTAACCTTTGCAGTTGATTGATTTGTGGGGATAGGTGGCGGGTCTTCGGTGGAGGGGGGCAATGGAACTTTCGCCTTTGATACCTCAGCTTCAGGGCTTGCAACTTTACGCTTTTTCTTTTTCCTCTCTCCACCCTCTTTAACATTTCCACCATTCTTGTTCTTCTTTTTTTTCTTCCCCTCTTCTAGAGCACCTATTGGCTTGAAGCCGATAGGTTTGAACTTTCCTTGCTTCTTCGCGTCTTCTAACGCATCTCCTTTCTCAATTGTGGATGCCTGTGTTTGTGACTCGGGAGTAGCACTGGAATCAGGGTCGTCTTGTCGAGATCGCTTTTGCTTGAGTTCCTTGATGAGGTCTTGCCGCGTGCGCTTTTTGGGAACGGTAGCAGATGAAGAAGCCTCGAGATAGACTTGTTCGAGAGTGTCGTCATCTACAGTTTCCTCCTGCGCGACCCGAGCTTTGTTCTGCTCTAAAAGTGCCATGTCGAGACCTTTGACGAGAATAGAGTGTTCACCATCTCCACCCAAGTATTTGCGCTTCTCTTCAACCTATATAAAGTAGTCATGTATTGAGGACCATTCATCTGGACAGCAAATTTCTTAAACTCACGTCCGTTTGGTCTTCATTACCAGCGATTTGACGTTCAAAGTCGTCTCGGATGGCTTCCACCTATATGGAGTTTTAGACAGTCATATGTGAATTTTTGGACCGTGCATACGTGAGCATAGTCATTTCCTCCGCCTACACGTCGTTCGGCCGCTCGATCACGATACTTGCTGTCGGCGGTTATTACTTTCTTGACTTTACGTGGTTTGAAAGTAGGTTTTGAGCTTTCTACTTTCTTCCTTTGCGTATCAGTTGAGCTCATTCTGTTGAATAGCACGAACGCAAAGAAAGCTCACGATTTAACCGAGGTGGAAGAGATATTTGCTCGGGACCCAACTGGGGCGCCCGGGGATGATCCTGATTGAAGTAGAAGTCTGAATGATTCCTAAGGGAGGCATTGAGTACTTATAACTGGGGGGTAGAGTTTGAAGAATAGATAGATACCTGGTCCATTGATGTTGGTGGTTTCAGTGATTCTGAGTGTATGTAGGAATTGTGATCACGTTTGTGACGCACCTTGACTTTCATCCACGCAGCTGAATGGAATGCTATTCCTTCTTTTTGTCCCTGTCATCTTGTTTCTCCAATGGATTCCGTATGCTTTAGGCAACACAGAGATAGTCAATTTTGACAAATCTCTAGCTGAATCTCCTGACATATCTTTCGACTGGTAAAGTCTTTCTTATATACTGAATGGTTCTGGAAGCTGATGTAAATTCAAGGATCCAGATGGACTCGTCTCATTATAAGATTCCGTTGAATATTACACCCGTTCTTGACGCAACAGAGGTTTCTCCTGAATCAGGTCTATGGCTTACATTAAAACTAGACGATCCCAATTGGACATCGTATAAGAAGTTTACCCTACGAGTTTCCTGGCCACCCTCGGTAAGTGAATTACTTGCTCATCATATATCCCTCATGCAAAAACATAAAATGGCTTCTAGCATCCATGTGATTTTTTCCTCAAAATCACAGATCCTCTATACGTCGCACCACAACTTCTCCGTAACCGCCCTCTTCATCCAACATATCGAAAATATGTACACCTATATGCAATCAATACTGGCGTACCAACACCATCTCCCACTGGTGAAGATATGACTTGGTTACGTCGAGAACCGGTATCAATCACCTTAGTACTGGAACCTCTACTCCTCGGGGTACTACCTCAGTCTTTGGTCCCAGTCATCATTGCATTGTTGTTGGTGACCGTATTGGCACTTGTACTGCTACTACGAGCAAAGCGTTATTTCAATGAAATAGCTGCACCTTTCATACAAGAATTTGACCGGGTCAAACAAGAATAATGACCACTTTGCATCAGTCTCTCGTTCTCTCGCTTCACTGGATCAATGATCTACAAATGTCTTCAAAGGATCTGTGTATGCAATACTGCTCCCTCATCGAGCCACATCTGTCACTTCTCAAAATGCAGCCCACTGGGTGGATAGAATACGGAAACAAGCTAAACAAGAAGGACACTGAGCGCGATGGACGGGAGCTAGTTTCAGGCGCTGTCATCATTTCTCCTTATTTCCTCCAATATAGGCATTCTCTTAGCTTTCATTCATCATCACATCCTCACAGACAATAAAATTACCGGCAGAAACCTATGCTAAACACACCCATATAACAAGAAACCAATATCAAAGCATTTCAACCGTCAACAACAACAACCTATGCATGCGACTCCTTCATACTTACAAAATTCCACCCCAAGTAACCTTTTCTATCCGCCCTCCGCCCCCTCCGTCGCAGTAGCATAACTCTTCTGACTAGCCTCGTTCGTATTAATCGACGACACATTCGAATACGACGGCGACGCCAAATTACTCTCATTATCCGCCCAATTCTCAGATCCACTCGGCGACACCCTCGGTCCCGCAGTCGACCTAAGATTACTATAAATCGACCTATCCCAATTCACTTGCTCATCCTCGCGCATAAACTCCGGATCCAAATCCGATATCGGGGAAATCCTATCCCGCTTTGCATTGAGGTTAGCAAATACCTCATCCATAGAATCATTCAGCATAGGATCATTCAGTGATTCCATATACAACGGGTCCGATAGAGACTCTTCAAAATCAGGAGGATCCTCCGAGACTGTTAAAGGAGATATCGATGGCCCAGATTGCATTGCCCATGAACCGTTTGAGTCATCTAAACGATCAGAGAGATCACCAGGTGGAGGGCTTTTATAAGTAAACTTGCTGTCTTCGGGTGGGGTGGGTAATCCGTTGTCGACAGAAAGCTTGGAGGGACTAGCTGTTTCCTCAACAGGAGGCGGTGATGTCTCCACGCTATTTCTATGTTCCTCCGCTTTTGCCTTATGTTCCGATATACGTTCCTGAAGTCTGCCTCCCAGAGGCTTAGTCGTCCGGCGCCGGTAGAATAGAAGATATGCATCAGCATTCTGTCGCCCAGCCAATCAATAAACCTTGAATAAACATTGACATGAATGAGAATCATAACTTACAACTGCATCTTCAGCTTTCGCAGGTCTAACGAAAGAATCATCAAAATGATACCACTCCTCGTTAGCGTGGTTCAAAACGTATGCCCGATAATGACCTCCCCCAAGTCCACCCATATGCTCATCCACACCAAATAAGTCATAAATCAGCGGCTCGTCTAGATTCGTAAGGTTCAACTCTTCAATATTAACACCCTCCGCCTGCAGCGCCTTCGCTACCCTCCTTTCCCGAACCATATCCTCCAGATTCAAATCTTGAATTGGAAAATCAATGAATGCGTCGATTTTGTCGCGAAGCGTCCGGCTGTTACTGAACCGCTTCAAATGAACCACAAGCACATCCGGCGCCTTCCACAAGTCAAACCTCTTCGTGGCCTGCTGATGTTTTTTACACTGAGGGCAATACCATAAATCATCCTCCCCCAGTTCCTCCTCTTTCGTGAATTCATCTAAACAATCTTGCAACGATAAACCCTTGTTCTTCTTCTCCTTAGCAGCTTGTACCGAAGCCTCATACTCCGGATGAATGAATTCTTCAAAGTCTTCCCATCTCGCATGTTCAAATCTGTTAAATTGATCTCCAAAATAATACGCTTTCTTGTTCTCGTCAAACTCGCAAAAGAGAGCATCGCCATCTCGAAGCAAACTTCCACGAGTCTCAAGCAATTCCTCTCTCCGTTCCCAAGGTTCCCATTTATGCGTGGTATTCGCTCCATAACTGGATGTGCCAAATTCCCGGTGACCAGTTTGAAGTCGAAGACTAAAGACATCTTGTTTGGGGCCAACATATCTAGGTTCAGAGGTTTCAGTCGATGGCTCCTTGTCTTCTTCATCCAAAACCATAGCCTTCTCTTCAACAATGTCTCCCTCTTCTATTTCCACTCTCACAACATCTCCATTCTCCCCAATTTCTGTGATGACATCAAGCACATCTTCAGAACTGAGCTTGGCCTGGATTTCAGGGGTTCCAGAGCCGTCCACAAATTCCCAATTGAAAAGGTCACGGTAATGGCTGGTGTATCTGACGAGGCGCTCCATAACCACAGTATATAATGCGTTAACGTCTGTTGCCTCGTCCGGACTAACCGCCACAACTGTCGGATAACCAAAGAGGGAAACACGGGAGGAATAGGCCCATTGACCCGCGCCTTTCGCGTCACAGAGAAATACAGGAAGAATGAGAGGATCCTCAGGCTGTCTCTTGAACGTTCTTGATTGTTGAGCATTGCAGGGAAGTCCATAGCAGACGATAACATCGTTCTCGGTCATGTCACCGACCATAACGCTGTCATCCAAGTTTTTATAGAACCTATGGTTGAAGATTTCCAGAGTCAACAACTACAGGTGAGACAAGTTAACCAGTTGGATTGATATATAAACAATCGACGAACTTACGTTGTCACCTTCAACGTTCAACCAGCGGCCCAGAAGGTTTCTAACGTCCTTGAATGATGCATCGCGATTAATTTCAATAGGAATCTGTTTTTGTTTTATTGTTTTAAAAACAAAAGTCATTGAAATAGAGGATGCGACGAGCCTTTAGGTGGGATTGTGCAGGGTCGAAAGGAATGTAATAGATGGTATGTGACCATTTTTTCTCAGCCGGGATCGGGAGTGTCAAGTACATGAAGGGATCAAACGTGATCGAAACCTAATGAGTCGTCGATAAGCAGGAAGCGATTCGGTGATAAGAGTCGAGGTACCTTTCCACACTCGGGACAAACAAGGGTGCTCTGATACTGACCTTGGAAGAGATCAACGATCACACTGTCATTGCGCAACAGATAACCGTCCCAAGACTTCTTGGCCAACTGAACCAACTCCAAGTTACCTCCCCCTTCCCAATCGGGTTTCTCTACGTAGGGCTTTTTTAAGATACGATTCAAGTCTTCATGTAAACCATCTAACAAGAATGCGACGAGTTCCTGTGAGTCGTGTTGTTGATATCCACTAAATTGTGGAGCGAACTTCTGGAGAACTTGCTTGAATTCACGAGGCGAATAAGAAGTTGAGGGTCCGCTGTCTGCCCATATCCGGTGAAGGAGAGAACCAAACGCTTCTGCTATAGCGCCACCCATTCCAAGGGGGTTATCCGCATTGAGTTCATCCTCAAAAACCCCACCTGAAATATGATAAAGACACATGTCTGCCAGAGGAAAATAGAGGGCAAACTCACTCAAAAAATAGTCAGATAGTTCTTTGGTATGGACTAGACATTGTAGGGCTGAATTCATAAAGCAGGTGTTGCCCATGTTTGACAGACCGAGCGTTCCAGGAACCAAACTCCGAGAATTGCGAGAATTGCTGAGGGAAGTACTAGATGATGAAGATTTCGGAGGTGTTGTGAGGGAAGACGAGTTATTGATACTGCGACTCTTGGAAGACGATGACGTGCTGCCCATCTTGTTAAAGAAGCCATCGCTGGAATTGAAGATAGGTAGATTAACGGTTGGCAGTTGTGGTTGCATTCCCTGATCGTTAAGTATCCAGCCATCAGTCTGTTTGAATTCCACCACAAACCCATCTTCCGATTCCAATCCATCCTCTTCCAAGGTTTTAGCACTTTCTTCTATTACTTTGCCTCTCGCGGGCCACACGCGATCGGCCGGAAAACCATAATTCTCCCAGCCGTCATCGTTGGGATCAACTCTCCATATACGATAAGGAGTAGTTGTTTGGTCTGGCGTCTTCACTGCGTCGGCTAGAGTGGTACACAACAAGGCCATGGTGTCTCCGGATGAGAGAGAGATCCACTTGCACGGAGGACGATCACTCCGTAAGGCGCAGCGGGGTCTGGCTAGGGGAAGGACTCTGAAACGAGGGGGATGGAGCTCAAGAGTAGGTTCTTTGGCAGCGCCGCGGGGAACTACACGTCGGGGAAGGGAATGGAGTGGTTCGCCATACCTTGGGGAGATAAGAATAAGAAAGCTGATCTAAGAAAGAGACGAACCAGATGGCGAGGCAGCGCCATACATCGTGAGGGACGAACTCGACGTCCAAGCCATCAATAAGGCCCTGCTTCAGGTTTCCATCGGGGTCAAGGAGGGGGGCGTTATCGACGGGACCAAGATCCTGCTCGGTGACAGCACCCTCCTTGTCCTCCTCGCCGGTGCAAGCCTTCCTCCAGCGCTTCCACCAAGAGTGTGCGACAAGGAACCAGTTTTCGCCGATTTCCATCTGTTTCTTTTTACCATCCTCTACGAGGGCCAACTTTTCGGCGAGAGTCATGTTGGGAGTGGAGGCCAAGTGGCCGGCGGGAAGAGTGAGAGTGGAGGAAGAGGATTCGCCCTGGGATGCCATGTATGCGTCGATATCCTTGTCCTGATCTGCGAGAGAGAGGGTGGAGAGTTGATCTGCTTGTGTCGAATTGTTGGTGGCATCTTGGATGGGGGCTTCTGAGACGGCCCGCTTTACAGATGCAGAGGACTTGTCCGAGTGCATGGACTGACTGCGCTGACGTTTTCTGCTGGGCTGTTTGGTAGACTCTGTGGTCGGCGAGGGGGAGCTGGCGGGGGAGGGTAGTGAATCCATGAGCAGTGAATGTGGCGCAAGACAATCAACGCGTCTACTTTTGTGTCACAGTCACCGTCACGGCCATCTAATGGTTTCTCTCGAGCACACATGACCATGCCCACTGAGGCAAGCGATTCTCTCTCGCCAGACCACCATGTCCATCCAAAGTACGCACATCCTCTCTCCTGTTTCTCTTGCTTGACCCGCCCTCTAGGCAAGCATTTTCTGAACACCTCGGAATCTCTGGTCGTCGACTCGCTCAAAGGTCTCTGTGCCCTCAATCCACAGCTCGCCCTCGATGTTGAGAACAAGAGTGCGTGAGAACACCCTCCACATCTTTCATCGATATCAAATCGTTCCTCCTCTAGCCGTATTTGTCGCCAAACAAGATCGTTCAAAGGTCGCCCTGATGTGTGGCGGAGGCTCCGGTCACGAGCCCGCTCATGCCGGCTTCGTAGGTACACAACTCGTTCATCTTCATCGACAAATCACCATCTAATCATGACTACTCCTATCTAGGCGAAGGCATGCTGACGAGTGCGTTACCTTGTGTCCGCAAAAGCGATCTATCCCTCAGTCGTACTGTACATTAAGGTGCTGTTTGTGGTAATGTTTTTGCCTCTCCCAGCGCAGGTCAAGTCCGTCGCGGCATAGACTTGATTGACAATGAGAAAGGGTACGTAATGTATCCGTAGCCAGTGCAAAGTAACTCACTTGGTGATAGAACCGTCATCATAGTCAAGTAAGCTGCCACTATAGTCTGACAATTCGCCTTTGCCTAACATTCATAGGAACTATACGGGTGATGTTCTTAATTTCGGTTTGGCCAAAGAACAATATGCGGCTATGCACTCGGAGAAGGCAAACCGTGTCAAATTTGTCATTGTCGGTGACGATGTTGCCGTTGGTAGGACTCAGGGCAAGATCGTCGGTCGTAGGTACATGTGCACTCAACTTGCTTCGCTCTCCCCAGCCCACAATTATATACAGAGGGCTCGCCGGAACCGTCTTGGTATACAAAATTGCTGGAGCCTTGGCTCACCGTGGCGGCTCGCTCGATGAAGTTTATAAAATTGCAGAATGGACATCTCAGAACATCGCCACCGTTGGTACCAGTCTTGGTCATGTCCATGTAGGACCGTTTCGTTTGCTTCTTGTTTGATCTTCTACCTTACATCTGCTGGCCCATACCAGGTTCCTGGAACTGCTCCTCTCGAAACAAATCTGGGACAGTCTGAAATTGAAATTGGCATGGGCATACACAACGAAAGCGGTCATCAAACCGTCTCGCCCATCCCACCGTTGTCGCAACTGATTCTAAGGTTGATTGACATGACGATATCGACTTCTGACCCGGACCGTTCCTTTATACCATTCAAAGGACAAGACGAGGTTGTGTTACTAGTGAACAATCTCGGTGGCCTGAGCGAGCTCGAACTCGGAGCCATCGTTGGACAAACCAGAGATGCTCTCGATGTTCGTGGCCTCAAGGCGTTGCGCGTGTTGTCTGGCAGCTTTATGGTGAGGAATTTACTAATCAATGTCGCTTCTACTAATAAACTCACAGAGCAGCTTGAACATGCCGGGATTTTCTATTACACTTCTTTTGTTACCACGCGAAGGCGATGCTTCAGCCCCTTCTGCTCAGCACATCTTGTCTCTTTTAGACGATAAGCCTGATGTTCCTGGTTGGAAATGGTCCTCCGCGCAACCTCCTGCTGCCAAAGCTTCTCAGATCATTCAGAGTACCGCGACAGCGCAGCAAAGTAAACCAAGAATCCTAAAGGCTGTTGATCCTGATGCTTTCGTAAAGAAAATCCGACAGGCAGCCAACGCGCTAATCAAGGCTGAACCGGATATCACTCGAATGGATTTGATTGCCGGGGACGGTGACTGTGGACTCACTCTCAAGGTATGAAAAAAAATGCAACTATATAATTCTTAATCTGACCCATCATCGTCCAGGCGGGTGCGGAAGGTATGCTTTTGGCCATTGATTTTCTCGTTCAGCAGTAACGAGGTTGTATAGCTATACTCAAGAAGATCGACGAAAACGCCATCAATGGCAACGATGTAGCAGGATCGGTCATGACAATATCTCAAGTGTCAGAAGAAATCATGGGTGGTACTAGTGGTGCTCTTTACTCGTATGTCCCATGATCTGATTCATCTCACAATTCATGACGATTCCCGAACAGCATATT
Source organism: Agaricus bisporus var. bisporus H97 (assembly GCF_000300575.1). Classification (NCBI taxonomy): domain Eukaryota; kingdom Fungi; phylum Basidiomycota; class Agaricomycetes; order Agaricales; family Agaricaceae; genus Agaricus; species Agaricus bisporus. Next base: position 998,988 of record NW_006267369.1, on the reverse strand, counting down.
CTTCTCCGGGCTTTCTCAAGGCTTGCAAACTACGTCAAGTGACGTCGTTGATGCGCGTGTTTGGGCTCAAGCATTGAAGACGGCTTTGGACAATCTTTACACCTACACTCGAGCTCGCCCACCTTCTCGTACTCTTGTTGATCCTTTGGAAGCTTTCATTACTGCGATTTCTGCTAGCGGTGGTGAACGTCTGGCTGATGCGGTTCGTGCAGCGGACAAGGCTGCAGAGGCGACAAAGGATCTGGAAGCCAAAGCTGGGCGGAGCGCGTACGTTGAAGGTGATAAACTCAAGCAGGAGCAAGTCCCTGATCCAGGTGCATGGGGAGTCAAAGTCATTTTGGAGAATATTCTTGCGTGAAGAAATTGACGCGAAGAGATGGGAGAAGTTGGAAGTACAAAGGCTGTTTTTGTATCTTATGAAGATATGTATGTTTGTATTTATTACGGTGTTACACTCAAATTTCGATTTGAATGTTGCATTTCCTTTGTGGAGTGACCGGTCGTCTGCGGAACTGATCATGATGATCAAATGGTCCATAATCACATGTACTGTAAATTGACCCTTGCCATCAGCTGCGAGCGGTGGAAGAAATGTTCCGGGGGAGGCGTACCTGACCGTATGCGCTTAAAAGGTATCGGGAGGTGCAGGGAGTAAATGGTGAAGAGAATTGAACCGGTGATTGAACTGGTTCAGTAATACAAAACTTTTGGGATGGATAGAAAACTTTAAAAAATTTCATGTTTATGCATGTCTCTTCCACTTGCACATGATGATTGGTTTTTGGATCCGAAACGCAATAAATAGCAATGGGGTATTTCAAATTCACTTTTTTAATTGGTCGGGGTTTGTAATAAATTACTCTCAAAAGTTAAAAATTACGCCGTCGTTTCTAATCTAATATCAGTACCGGGACTTTTGAGCATGAGAGGTTTCCAATGATAAACTATTTTTGATCTCATGGCTGTTTGAAACAGCAGAAGGTTCGTTCAACAGCCCCTTCTGACTGAACTTCTATATCCTGTGTCTGTCTGGGAAGATGTAAGAAAGATAAGTTGATAAAAATAGAATCGATCGATCGATCATTGATTTGGAAATGCCCAGCATTTTCCCCAAGATTTGACATTTGGATTTTTGCCGGGGTTGTGGGGTTCCCGAAGCGGTGATGCAACATAAATGGTTCATCAGACTCGTGGGTTGTTGGACAGTGGGATACTTGACAGTTTAGCAGGGTTAGGTTTGGGGGATATCACATCGTAGCTCAGAATCCGTAAAAAGAAAAATTTCGAGGGTATGAACGTTGAAGGGTAAGTGACAGATTCAGATATCAAGTGACGAGTCCTGTTACAACGGTATTAAGTCATGTGGATATACCCCCGACAACTCCGGTCCAAAAATTACATTACAATGTTATTCTCATACGCGCCAATTCATTTTTTTATGTCTTGAAGGAGAAGGAAAGTGGCGTGGTGTTCTTATAGGGGAAAAAAAGGACGCGGTCTGACGCGGTTTGAGAGGTTGACGCTTTGACGCTTTGCTCCAAAGTGTGAGAAAATTTTTCCTTCACGGCCGTATGGAAACTTAATTTCTGACATTTCGTTCTGACAGAGTTTGAGACAACTTTGACCTTTCCGCTTCCCCCGAAACGTCGAAACGTGAGGCCTCAACGCTCGAACCATCATGATCTTGAAATAATCGCCGCATACGCACGCACATGTACGTTACACCGTTCTCTCGGTTTCAAAATTTGACTGAAAGAATACATTATGCATGTCATTTGAACCAGTTCGAATCTATGGTTTACTGATGTATATGTCTATTATCCTCAAGTACCATGTGCTTCGATGTCAACCTGAAGAAGTAAAGAGTCCGATAGTTCCTGACTCCCCATTATACGCCTCAGGGGCCACGTCAAAACCCGCATGACCAAAATTTCTGTTTTCGATATTTTACTGGCGTTTTCACTATGGGGCTTCCGTTCTTATAAGTATCGCGGAGGGAGCGCGCAAAGATTGTAACCGTGGGATAGTAAATGATATGAATCTCGATGGTCTCACACTCAATATTCAATGATCTCCTAAGCGAAGTCACATTGCAAGCTACGCGATATGTTATACAAGGGAATCAGAACTACGCCATCACATGGAGGAGTCCGTATTACATTCGAGTGAAGAGAATATTAATCATGAGTATCATCAAATGCGGGGGATCGATATGAAGTGCATGAAATTTTATATGTAGGAGGAGTGTGGGATAACAAATGAAACACCGAATCGAATTAAACTCTTTCCTTCTCCTCCACTCCATCGTGAGAGCTGTCCTTGTCTCCAGTATCTCTGCGGGTGTGTCCCCTGCGGTTGATGTTGGCCGCGCGCCAAGACACAGACTTCCATGGGTAGGTCTCCCGGTACATGTCGTCGATTTCTTCGAGAGAAAGTCCCTTCGTCTAAAATGACAACCCTCGTTATTTTACTCCTCGCGGATGAAAAACTTATATTTACGAACCTCGGGAATGCAGAACCAGGTGAAAACAAAGGCGGCTGCGCAGGTGGAACCCCAGACAAAGAAAACTTTGCTTTCGAGACCGGCGGAGCCGGGGGCTTTATTCACCAAATACGGAGCTAGCAGTCGGAATTAGCAAGTGCATTCACTAGTGACTGGCATTGTATGATTCTTACTTGCGTAACCAATGCCAAAGTTCCAAAGCCAGTTGCTAGCGGTGGAAAGTGACATGCCCTTTGCACGAACCTGCAAGGGGAATATTTCACCAGTGATGACCCAAGCAATGGGACCCCAGGTGGATGCGAAGAAGGCCTAGCACACAAACCATATTAGTACTGGCTTCGTGTGGTCAAAGATTATCACTCACGATATAGATACAAACGAAGGCAATAAGGACTCGCTGACCGGCAAGGTTATCGACAGAGACGGTGACTCCGACAATGGCGACAATGAATTCACACAGAGACATGCCAGCGGCACCGACGAGGAGCAGACGCCGACGACCGAATCGCTCAACACCCCACATACCCGGCAAGGTCATAAATACGTTGACAATACTCGTTGCGATAGTGATGAGGAAACTGTTGCTGATTCCAGAATTTTGGAAAAAGGTAGTCCCATAGTAAAAGATGAAATTAACTGCAAAAACGGATCGCTGAGTTTCCATGATGTCATAAGCAGTAACATAAAAAAACTCACTGCCGGTAAGTTGTTGCCAAGCCTGAAGGAAGATACCGCTGAGGGTACGGAATAAAATCTTGTTGTCGGTGGACCTAAAGCAATCCATATAGGAGTTGGAACTAAGCTCCTTTTCGGCTTCCAGGTTGGTTTTGATCTCATCGAGATCAGCCAGAAGTTCAGGGTCACTGCTGCTAAAGCCAGTAAGGCGACCAAGTGATTTGGCTGCCTCGGCATCGCGGCCACGCATAATGAACCATCGTGGAGACTGTTAAGAAATGAGCTCCTGCATTATATGGTTGCGAATATTACTCATTACCTCTGGCAAAAAGAGCATTCCGCCAGCTAAAACGAACGCCCAAATGAATTGGACTGCTGTGGGTATTTGCCACGAGGAAGGGCCAGGTCTGTTCTTCGTAGCATCATCGATCACTGCAGCAAGGAGTAGACCAATCGTAATGGCCCATTGATACCCAGATACAATTGCACCCCGGATCCATTTAGGTGAGCTGTTTTTCATATATCAGTTCAGCGAAAAAAAAACCATAGAAGATGTCCTGACCATTCCGACTGATACATGGGGACCAGACAAGAGACCAAACCAACACCGAGGCCAGCGAACACACGACCAACAACCTAGGAGAAATATGAATCAGATGAAATTGAAATAAACAGCAAAGGTAACTCACAAAGAGGGAAATACCAACTGAGTTGGATCCAACTTGCAAAGCGACTCCAAAGCAGAAAACAAGACAAGCGAAGATAATGCCCTTGGGTTAATCTCAGAATCTTCAAAAAGAGCAGACAAAAGCGAGCACATACCCATTTCCGGCCGAGATAATCAGCAGCGGGAGCGCCTAGAAGAGCTCCGAAAAAGGTACCGGCAGATAAAATTGATACCACTAAGGACTCGCGGGAAGAGGAGAGGGCAGCTTGTCCCTCCGCATTTACGGTGTCTCCGAACCTCTCTAACCATGGTACCATTACTTTGACACCGTTTATGACCCCAGTGTCGTAGCCAAATAGGATACCACCAAATGCGCTGAATGCTAGTTGGTGGGCATGAGCCATCCGAAACTAACGTTCCTGCTATTAGGATGCTTACCTGTCATGGCGATACCTGCCCACTTGTTCTGAGGACACATGTCAGTGGAGTCACTGAAAGGTAGAAGAAAGGAAACAGACTTTGGGAGCATTGCCGCCTAAGCCACCGCCGGTAGCTACTGGACCTCCGGGCATTTTCGTATTCTCAAAATCTGAGGGGGTGGGGAAGGGAAAGTAGGGGAAACCAGGTGAGTTGGCTCGAGGAGAAGGGCGGGCATTTTATAATCAAGGAAGAAGTCGAAACCAGTTCAAAGCGAACCACCACACTCGGATCTGAGATCCGATTCACGATGGCCGATCTCGCGATTACATATTCAATCAGATGGTAAATTTAGTTGGCTACTCGCTTGACCAATCCTTGACGCAAGGTACCACATGGGCTCTTGCTATTAACCCACCAGAACTCCATTGTAAGCTTCGTGTGCCACCTTACCCTTATGATTGTAACTGACGGTACCAGACTGCCTCGATCCGCCCGACAAGCTTCTAGACCCAACGAATCCTGATGCGCTCAGTTCCCATTTTTTCGTCAATGTCCTCCAGCCGCCCCATAATAGCAATTTGGGCGCCCCACGTAATTTATCTTAGAGGCGAAACCGGAGAGGCCGCAAACCAATTGGTGTGGCCCCTACAAAGTTCAAACACAAGATGTGAGGATCCCGCTTGGCGGTGAGAATATCTTTTTTGGGTTACAAATTGACGTTTCTCCCCCGCTTCTTCTCCGTGCATATGTTTTTCCTGATCGTTGCGTGGTTCCCCATTTCGCTCCAGGTTGTCATAGGTTGTCATCCCTTATTCAAACCCTCCGCACCCCCGTGGGTCAGCCCCGCCGCATCAACTAGTATCCCCTTTTGTTCATACTGCACGTGCACTCCTCCGACTCGCTTGCAGAATGTCCGCTCAGATTTTACTAATGCCAGTGGTATTAGTTGCAAGAAAGAAGAAGAACACGTTCCTTACATCCGACTGCGCTTCGGTATCAGGAAGGCGCGACAACTTAGTGCGTCAGACAGAAAAATCTATATGAATGTTTTTTAAGATACTTGTATGAAATCGAGATGTAATGGTGAATGCCATGAGTGATAGCTTGGCCTGGTGCGAACCTGAACGCTTATTCTTCTATTGTCATGTACTAACAAATTTCGTGAATAGCACCAGGGCTTTTGACATGTATTTGTGCACAGCCAACAAGCATGGAAAAAAGATTTGGTACTGAGCCTCTGTTACGGACACGGAGTCGGTAATGTAAAATATATTATGATTCAGTCGGTTCAGAGCGTTGCGTATTGACAGGTGTTAACCAATAGACTTACAGGAGGGAGATATATGTGGCAATTTCAGAGTAAAGTAAATGGGATACAAGTTTTCCGATTATTATCATTACTTGGATGAGCTTTGATTTAATGACCCGATCGTTGTCGGGGTTACGCTTGGGTTGACCGGTCCGCCGGTCACGTGATGTTTACCGCGCCACATCCGAACCGGACTCCGACTGGCGTTCCTGTTGCAAAAAGTTCTTGACCTCCCGAACCTATGGGACAGACAACCTCTCTCCCAACGCATGAAAAAACCTCTTCATCGCCCTCGCTGTCTTTGCATCGTGAGGACGCGTTAACATCTACATCCGCCAAATGTCCTGTTGACCACGCACAATCGCAAGCTCAAGCTACCCAGCCGAAAGCTTCACAGTGTCCTGTTCAACACGACACAATTCCATCACAGAAATCGGGTCAATGTCCAGTAGAGCGTGGAGAATTAAATCCATTAAACCAAATGCCGAGCCTTGCAAATGCGCCGCGACATGGTCAGTCAATGGAATTGCCAACGGAACGATCCGAGTCGTCAATACCAAGGGATGGAAGTGAGAAATGGCAATACCCTTCTCCACAGCAATTTTACAATGCACTTGTGCGGAAGGGATGGGAGACACCGGAGGAACACATCGAAGTGATGGTCGAGATCCATAATTTCTTGAATGAGCAAGCCTGGCAGGAGGTGTTAAAATGGGAGAAGCGACAATACAGGCAAGTCGTTTTTCTCAGTTCATTCACGGTCTATGAGCTCATTTCCTTCGCTGCGTAGTGATGACGATATTCAATTGACGAGGCTCAGAGGACGTCCTGGTGAGTTGTCACCGAAAGCGCGTCTGTTTATGTTAGCCGGTTGGCTCCTTCCCTCTCGCTTTGGGTAAGCTCTAGCTTCTTTGTTTCCCAAGCATCTCTGTAATGCAGGCTTGTTATTATATTTTTAGAGATGAACCACCGTTTGACCGACATGACTGGGTTGTTCGTCGACCAAAGACGGGTGAAGAAGTTCGCTATGTGATTGATTACTATTCCGCCCCTCCTGAGCCGGATGGTTCCCCTGCATTCTCACTGGACGTGCGTCCAGCCCTTGATAGCCTCGGCAGCCTAAAGGAGCGAATTGCTGTCGCAACTGAGGAGGCATGGGCCGCCTTCCATGAAAACGAGAAGGCATCCAAATCGGATGCCGATCGACATTAGTATCTTTACTACGCCTCATAATCTATATCACCCCCTCTCACTCTTAGATAGTTAGCGTTATGGGCATGCCTGGGGTGCGCTTGCGTTATCTTGGGTTTCTGATTCTATTCTATTTTTCACTTCGGATAATGTGTAACTCGATAACTTAGGCAGTGCTTGCTAAATCGGATAATTAAACCGCTTCTGAGCTCAGGGCCGAGAAGCCCACAGCCAGCGGTTACAAGTCTTAGTCATCACCGGCGCTCGAACACGTGACTCAAAATCTTGAGTTGATCGGGACAAATCGAGCAAGTCTGCAAACGCCAGTATGCTTCCTAGAAATCTTCAAGCCCTCGTCGTCCGCAATGCTCTCCATACTCGTCGGTGTGCTCCACGGCCGACAGCATTTTCTCCTTCATTTCGGATAGCTGCACATCCTTTCAATGCTGCAGGCTTCCACTCGTCATCCCGGCGACAAAACGAAATTCCCAAGTCGCCATTTCAGACTTTCGTTGAGGTGCTCAAAGAAGAGCTTAAAAAGAATAGGGAACTGCAGGAAAATGTCAAACAACTCCAGGGTGATGTTGACAAGCTCCAGGACTCGGAAGCCATGAAAAAAGCTCGCGCCGCGTATGAGCGCGCTCGGGTATGTATTGCGTCATATTATCTGCGACGTTCATTGCTTAAATTTTCGTTATAGTTAACTTCTAGTATCAAAGAAAACCCTCGTTTGCGTGCAGCAGCAGAGGAACTCAAGAAAACCGGTGTCAAGGTTGGCGACGCTGTTTCCGAAGCTCTCAAAACTATGGAAGAAAGTGAAGTCATGCGCGCCGTATGTCGCACTGTCATCCCGCGTTGTTTCGTAAAACTCATTTTATGACGGTAGATTTCTCGTGCGACTAATGCTGTCTCAACGACCATTGACAAAACGACTGAGCCCATTCGGAAAACAGCTGCTTACAAGGCACTGTCGGACACACTTGTTGATGCACTTGACGACTCAGGTAGTGCGAAGCACGCCGGTTTTGAAGAAAGAGAAGCCCGTAGGCTACGACGTCAGAAACGTCTGGCAAAAGCAGGCAAGGAGCGCATTGGTCGTGGCCGAGTAAAGGAAGATCCAGAGCAAGCATTTTCGTTTCTTCTCTGCCTTACTTTCGTCTCATTTTCGTAATAGAGCAGGTCAATCCGTCGTGTTACACAAAGATTCACCCAAACAGGAAGCTTGGAACCGACTTAAAGAGACAAATCCTGTCTTCCGGTCATTTGCTTCTATGCGCCAGGTTTACGACGAGTCAGAAAATCCCGTCGTAAGTTCCATGCGTAATGTGACGCAAACAATCGGCTCGTGGTTCGACGAGAATGAGAATGCCCAAGTACAACGACTAATGAAGCTTTTGGACCCGACATTTTCCCGCGAGGGCTTTGAGCGGGAACTGAGAGAGTATATTGTTCCAGAAGTGGTAGATGCGTATCTGACCGCCGACCAAGAAGCTCTCAAGGCCTGGTGTGGTGAAGCCGTGAGCACTTTTCCGAATTTCTGCAACTTGAATAATGAATCACCATTTGTAGACCTATAACGTTCTCTGGGCTACTATGGAACAATATCTTCGTCAGGGTTTGGTCAGCGATAGCAAAGTACTTGATATCCGTCAAGTCGATGTGAGTCCGACCTGCTTTTCTTCTTCTATATTGGCTAATGACACTCATCAGATATCGGACGCCAAAATTTTGGACAACAACGTTCCCATATTTCTCGTCACTTTTGTGACGCAGGAAGTTTTAATGTTCCGCAACGCGAAGACTGGTGAAATCACTATTGGTGCTGATAACAAGGTAGAACAGTGCGTATATGTTGCTGCCATCACTCGAGTGGAGGAGGAGCTCGATCATGAGCTGACAGGAGGATGGAAAGTCATTGAGGCAAGTCTTTCCGCTAACAATGAACAGTGTACGGAGCTCACCATTTTTTCAGATGGGTCGCCGCAGTGGTAGAGCATACCTATAAAGTAGGAGCAATTCTCATATTTCTGCTATCTAACATTACCCCTCCTCTCAATTTGCGCTTATTTTAATTGCATATATTCTCATACGTTCTACATGGATGCAGTACTTAATTAGTAATAATAAGTTGACGAATTGCCCCAATAATGAACTGGTCAAGTTGAAGAGGAGTGCAGCCTGAGTTCTGGACCGAGTCCGACGCCGCAGCGCGACGCGTGTCACGTGGTTCAATGAAGGTTGCCAAGTAACTTTAATCAGAGCCGCACTCTTCTTACAGCTTCATCAATGTCGAGATCCCAATCCGGCCTTGGAAAGCTACAACGCGACTGGTCAAATGCGACAGATTCCTCTGCCTCTTCCTCGGCTGACCTTATAGAATGGGAGCCCACACAACAAACAAAGAAACCAGAGCCATCGAAAGATGATAAAATGGCAACTGCTAATAAGCGCCTGCTACTTATAAAGCAGGCACTTGCGTCCATGAATGCGGATGCACCTGCCTCATCTTCTGCCGCGAATCCTTTGTCAAAGTCAGCTATAGCAGACCCTAACCGACCCGCGAGTAAACGACCTATCCTCCAGTCGGATGATGGTGCACCCGCCAAGAAACGCAGAGAATTACCACCATCTTGGAGAGATGACGGCCTATCAAATTCAGCGTTTAAGGGTAGGGACCGGTCGATCTCCACGAACGGTACGCAGAAGAGCAGCGGCAATCTACCAACTCCCAGTAGCTCGGCTTCTTCGACTTCAACAAAACCTAGCCAAGTGGCCCCAATATTTCTAAGTCAAGAGCAGACGCATATACTGAAGCTCGTCAAGGATGGCTGTAGTGTTTTCTATACCGGAAGTGCTGGTGCATTTCTTTCTAAAAATCCAGATTTTCATGATATTTAACTTTGCGTTTCGTGCATTAGGTGCTGGTAAATCAGTTCTTTTACGGGAAATCATCAACGCTATGAGAGTCAAACATTCCCGTAGCCCAGAAGCAGTGGCTATAACAGCATCTACTGGTTGGTTTATCTTATCTTTTTTTCTATGGTGTGTATTCATCACGGTTTGACAGGTATTGCTGCCTGTAACATCGGTGGTGTTACCATCCATTCATTTGCCGGCATTGGTATTGGTGATGGCGATGTGAAATCATTAATGACCAAAATCAGGAAGAACAAGAAAGCCGCCATGCGGTGGGCCAAGGTGAAGGTTCTCATCATTGATGAAGGCATGTCCAATTTCGTTCGTGTCTGAGATAATGGAACTTGAATGATTTATGTAGTTTCTATGCTTGACGGTGACCTTTTTGACAAGCTCGCGGAGATTGGGTGCATAATCAAGAAGCAGACTGAGCCCTTTGGTGGTATTCAAGTGAGTTGGAACGGAAATTCTAATTGTATGCGTGGCTGATTCGTGTACAGCTCGTTGTCACCGGAGACTTCTTCCAACTTCCTCCCGTTACCAAATATGGAGCAGCGCCAGTCAAATTCGCTTTTGAAGCTGAACATTGGAGCGCCGCCGTTCAGAAAACTTTCAACCTCACCAAAGTTTTTCGACAGAAAGATCAAGGTCTGTATCATAAGTGATATGTGATTTTGAAAGTGAAGCCTGACAGTTTGTTGTGTATAGAGTTTGTCAACATGCTGAATGAGATGCGATTTGGGCGCCTCAGCCAAAAATCAATTGCCAAGTTTAGAAGCCTTTCCAGAAATGTCGTGTACGAGGATGGACTAGGCCCCACCGAACTGTACATCTTGTTCAGAACACTCACGGCCACCTTGGTGTTAACTAACTAATCGCTTAGGTTTCCTCGTCGTGAAGACGTTGAGAGATCGAATGCGCTAAGAATGCAGCGACTCTTGAACGAGGAAATCACATATCCAGCTGTGGATGGCGGTGGTTCAGACCCGATGACAAGAGATAAAATGCTTGCGAATTTTATGGCCCCGAAAGAGCTTCGCCTTCGCGTTGAGGCTCAAGTCATGCTCATCAAGAACATCGATGAAACTTTAGTCAATGGCACAATGGGTCGTGTGATCGCGTTCATGCATCCAACGAACCTTGCTGAAAGTAGCTCCGACATTGCCAACGGAGTAGGCATCACCGGCGCAATACCTAAAAAGTCGAACGTTGATACCACCAAACCCTGGCCGCAAGTAGAGTTCTCTTTGGCCAATGGCAAAAAAAGAAACATGTTGGTGTCACCAGAAACGTGGAAAATTGAACTACAATCCGGAGAAGTTCAAGCTTCCAGAATTCAGGTGCTCTCACAACGTCAAGTCCTAAGCAACTAATTAAATCTATGTCTAGTTTCCGCTTATTCTGGCGTGGGCGATGAGCATTCACAAGTCCCAGGGCCAAACTTTGGAACGCGTCAAAGTAGATCTCAATCGTATCTTCGAAAAAGGTTCGTGCATTGTTTTGTCTCTTTTCCGTTACCAACCCTTTTTTGCCTCGTGGTACAGGCCAAGCATATGTTGCACTGTCCCGAGCCACATCATTGGATGGACTCCAAGTCCTAAACTTTGACCCGCGCAAGGTGCGAGTCAACTTGTTCTGTTTTGAGTATAATAAGGAATACGTTGTTCCCAGGTCAACGCGCACGAGAGAGTTGCGGTTTGGAGTCGGACTCTAGAAACAATCGCTGAGCGTTCTTGAATCAACTTTCGGGTTTTACTTTCTGACTACATAATTGATTATACACGCTTGGACATCGTATCACCCTTGACTTATGCATTAACCTACTTACCCAAAAATACTTTACCCATTGTTCTATTCGATTTTAGCTCTTTGTGCGGCGCTGTTCACAGTTACCGGTCGATTCGATTGGTTTTGTTCTATTTTAGGAGTAGCTTCTATCTGGAATACAATAAGGCAGTTGCTTGTTACGGCACAATGACTTCTCCGGCGTCCATTCCTTTTGTCTCTCCGGATTGCGCTTATAAGCACTGCGCCCGGACGTCTCACCTCGGTGCGATCTGGATCTGCCACCCCACGACTGTTACACTCGATATCACCACCATTTTTTTCTGCCTCACGTCGCTCTTTTGATTGTTTCTAGTTATAAAGATCTATCACGCTCATTAGCTTTGCTGTGCATTTCGTCGTCCCCACTTAAAGACTTGTCCCTTTCACGTCTGCAGACGACCACCTTCCCCACGTTATTTCTCGCAATCACCATGTCTATCATCGCTCGTGATCCCAACTTTACCTGGTCCTCTCCTTTGGCCAATGATGCTTCCAGTGAAGAGTCAGTACACCATTTCCGCTCAGGGCCTCATATATCGTAACTAACGCGGATGATTACTATGCCTTAGTTCCTCCAGTTCTCGTCGAGATGTCTCCCATACTAAACAAATCGAACGCCGCCTCGTCAAGTTCTGGAAAACATTGACGAACACGACGAGGAAACAAGAACGCGTGTCTATCTACGCAAAAGATTTTGTCTTTGTCACTTCGGCTGCGTCGCGTCGAAGGAGTAATATCATGGCGTTGCAAACATGCCGTGAACAGGCTCAACATCAATCACAGCTTTATCCAACATCGTCCGAGGCGTCAGCATCATTGACACCGCCTCAATATTCGACCAGTGTCAATTCCGACCCTATTTACATGAGTCCCGAACTCTGTAAACTGTAAATAGGGTTGGTATCGGTTGTTATTGATGGTCGTCGTCGTCTGCTCAGCGCGTGTGTGTTTCATGGACACACATATATAGGACTCAGGGTTACTCAAAATGTGGCAGTTCGCTTTGAACCCGCCATTCTCTTTGGGTTATGTCAATCATGAACATGACCTCTATATCTTATCATCTCGGGATGATTAACGAAACCTTTTATTTTTTTGTGTGTATGTGTGGCATATTTGGTCTCTTGCTGTCGTGAACGTTTTCTTGTTAATCATCCATGGACCTCCACTTTCTTGTTGTTGTAATGTGATTGTTTCAGTACCACATATCGTTATCATTGTTGCCAATGTTGGCTTAATAGTACAGTACATAAGTAGCTTAAAGTGTAAGTAATTAATTGCCTCTTATGTGTTATGTTGGTTCATAAAGCTATATATGCTGTTTCCGTCGGAAGCCCTGATATACATATTCAATACGACCATCTCAAAAGGTCCACCGTAATCATTAGGCGGTCGTCGACAATGCGTTCAGACAAGACATGTAGTAGCGTACAATAGAATTGTTCTTACAGCATTCCTGTGCTCACTCGCACTAACTAGTCGACGTGATGCGACTAAATGGCAAGAATGGCACTTGGAATTTTTGGATTCATGATGCATCATGAATGGACTCCAAAGGCGATGCTAGCCGCGAAACTTTTAGAGCGTTTTGATGTTCATTTAGTTTCAAGTCCGTGATGCGTCAAGTGTTTATTTCCAAGATATGTATGCGAAGCCAAATTATAATTATTAGAGATTAAAATGATCAGCCCAATGTTTGACAACACTCTCCCCCTTCTTATGTTGCGGAAATATATTCGCATCCCGACCGACAATCATAGCATGCGAGTTCCTAACCCACGGGAAAAATGCACATTCCTTTTTCCAAGGAAGATTATTCAGAGATTTCGCCATACGTTTCTGTAGCGGAGTCACGACAGGATGTAGTTTGATCTTGATGACTGGTAGTTGTTCGTTTGTCTCTTCGTCCACTGGCAATGAAACTCGTTCGATCTCTTGTTCCATACTTCTATAAGCGGCCGCCAGCCTTTCACGGAAAGTAGCGTCAGACTCGAGTTTCTCTACGCGAGCCCTCGATCTATGATTATGCAACGTGCAGTAAGAAACCAGGTAAAGCAGAGCGGGAACCGCGAGAAGAGGCAATAAGGAATACACCACCTGCGGATCCGATTCGATCAGCGAAAGTATAACGAGCATAGACACAGACGTACGAGATTATAAGGAAACTTGAGGTGGACGGTAGGCGGCAAAAGAGGTATGGGTCTGATCCTGTCAAACCACTCCGAAGTCCAGGGTGCTGGTTTGGGAGGTGCACTATCTGGTAATGTGAATTTCTCAAGCACATATGGGTATATTTCTAATTTCGTTCTGTCAAACTATTGGAGCGTGCTAGGGCTGGATACAAGAGACAATACGCACATTTCCAGGCCGTTGCATACATATTCCGCGAAGACATCCCGAATTTCTATTGCGGATGTACAGTAGGGAACAGTTACGTCGTTGATCCTGCAATTGGTCACCGATATGCCTGGGGAGACGTAAAGCATGCTTACGCATTTGCATATAGTCGCATATGCTTGAATTGTGCCAAACCTTGGTAGAAGATGTCATCTAGAATTGAAAGTATGAAGTGTAGACCGTCAATTCATGGACGATGGACTTACTAGGATCAGCCATGACCTCAATTAATGGACGTCCACCATCGTATCGATCTTGACAGAAGAACTGTTCACCTGTCTTCGACAAGAGTCTTGAACCCACACAATTCACAAACCACGATATTACAGTTGGATACTTCAAGAGACCGAGGTGTGGAGTGGCGAAGGTACAGAAGTTGACAGGTTCTACATTATCGAAGAAACCCTTCTTTTGGAGAATCCTAAGTAGCACATGTCAGACTCTGAGTGTGGCGCAAACCAACCGCAGTGTTCTCACCCAATCATATAGCGTGCAATCATGCCACCTAGACTGTAACCGGTGATAGATAACTTCACGACTTTCTTGTTGCTGCTTTCGAGCGATTCCACTCGCTCCAGGACCTGGTGGCGCGGTTTGACTGAGAATGGTCTAAGAGCTGGAACAGTGTGGCGTACCTCGTCCGCGACGCGCTCGCCATTCCAGTCGATTCCATCGTACGTCCAACGGTCTTTGATACGTTCAGCTACCAAGATATCGAGCTCTTCTTCTTGTTCTGCAGGGCTGGAGTATTTGGCAGCTATGGCGGCCTTCAAGGCGGCCATGTGGCGGGGACAGCCCCACATACCATGGATTAAGACCAAGAGATGTACCGGCCTATTTGAGGTAGTTGTAGACGACGATGAGTCTGATGATGAGTCCATTCAAGTGTGGGGAGATAGTAGAGAAGAGATCGAAACGCAGAAAGACGAAAAGCTGTTACTTATGATTCACAACGGTGCTTTGTTCTTTTGTTTTATCCATTTTGAGGTGTGGAGAGAAGGCGCAGTGAATGCCCGAAAGCCGCGTGTTGATGATCGTCTGATTTCTATACACGCCGGGTACATACGTCTTCGGCGTAGCGATCGACTCAGATCACCGGCGCATTACGCAATCAAGCTCACGGAAATACTGTCCTACTTGATAGTTGCAGTCATCTCAGCGCCCAGTCACAGTGCAAATGCGACTATTTATCCCCTGTTATCGTTTTGTTCCAAGTGCAGGTCCTCTGTTGGTCCCACCCCGGTCCTCCATCTGCAACATCTCGTCGAGAATCTGAGGGACAGTCACCTGATTATAGTGCAATCCGTGACATCATTCTGAAATCGATGTACTTATCGCGCACCCCTCCCTTTAGCGTGTAGCATTTCTCTCTTATATTCAGTCGCCATGTCTTATCCTGTAAAAGAGATCCAGACTAAACCTTACGAGGGCCAGAAGCCAGGTACTTCTGGTCTGAGGAAACGGTAGATCACTCTGTAACTCCTCTCATGACTTAGACTCACCGGCAACAACAGCGTCAAGATTTTTCAACAAGAGGTAAACTCCTCGGAAAGTTTATCTATCCCCTGAGTTGAATAGTTTATGCAGCACTACACCGAGAACTTTGTTCAATCCATCTTCGATTCCATCGACGCTAAGGGTTCAACTATTGTTCTTGGAGGTGATGGCCGATACTTTTCACAAGACGCTGTCCAGATCATCCTTAGGATTGGTTCCGCCAACGGTGTCTCCAAGTTCATTATCGGAAAGGATGGTATCTTCTCCACACCCGCTGCCTCCAACATCATTCGCAAGTACAAAACTACAGGAGGCATTCTTTTGACCGCTAGCCACAATCCGGGAGGCCCCAACAATGACTTCGGTATCAAATACAATGTTTCTAATGGTGGTCCCGCCCCAGAGAACGTTACGAACACTATCTTTGAGAAAACAAAGACGATCTCGAGTTACAGGGTTATCGATGCACCTCCTGTCAGTCAATACTTTCCTTTTACGTTCATACCCTGAACCTGAACCTCTTCAATAGTTGGACCTTAGCAAAATTGGCGAAACAACCTTTGGCCCCACAAAAGTTGTCATCATTGACTCTGTTACCGACTATCTCATCCTCTTGAAAGAGATCTTCGACTTTTCCCTCATCAAGTCCTTCCTTCAGCAACACAAAAACGATTTCAAGGTTCTTTTCGACGGTCTGCACGGTGTCACTGGTCCCTATGCTCGTGCTATCTTCGTGGAGACCCTTGGACTTGCCGAAAGCTCTATTCAAAATTGTGTACCTCTTCCCGACTTTGGCGGAGGTCACCCTGACCCTAACTTGACCTACGCTCATAGCCTGGTTGAAGCGGTCGAGGAAGGAAATATTCAGTTTGGAGCTGCTAGCGATGGGGATGGAGATAGAAACATGATCTACGGCAAGGGAGCATTCGTTACTCCTTCAGACTCTGTGGCAGTCATCGCTCAATGGGCGGATGCTATCCCCTATTTCAAGAAGGGTGGTGTTAAGGGTCTTGCCCGTAGCATGCCCACAAGCAAGGCTATTGATCTCGTCGCTCAAAAGAAGGGTTTGGAATACTTTGAGGTTCCCACTGGTCAGTGGTCCATCAATCATGTTCATGGATAAATTATAACGTACGACAGGCTGGAAGTTCTTTGGAAATCTAATGGATGCAGGTAGACTTTCTATCTGCGGAGAAGAATCTTTCGGTACTGGTTCCGATCATATCCGCGAGAAGGATGGTCTCTGGGCTGTCGTTGGTGAGTGTCAAGGAAAATGCATCGAAACTCACCTGACGATCTGATCCAGCTTGGCTCAATATACTCGCGGCTGCTAACGCAAACTCTCCCAACAAGCTCATCGGTATAAATGACTTGTTGAAGGAATTCTACTCTATCTACGGTCGCTCATTCTTCAGCCGATACGACTACGAGGAAGTATCTTCGGAGGGAGCAAATTCCCTTGTCGCCAATTTGGATCAGGCTTTAACATCCGGTTCGCTCAACAACACGGAACATGTCTCCGCTTCTACTAGCAACAAATTTGTCATCTCTGGGTTGTACAACTTCGAGTATACGGATCCCATCGACCATTCCGTTTCCAAGAACCAAGGACATGTCATCACCTTCAGTGATGGCTCCCGCGTCGTTTTCAGGTTGAGTGGCACTGGAAGCCAGGGAGCGACTGTCCGCATGTATGTCGAGAGATACCTTGCGCCAAACGCACCAGCGGAGGAGCTCAACAAAAGTGCCGCCGAAGGTTTAAAGGGGTTGATTGAGGTTGCTTTGGAAGTCAGCAAGCTCAAACATTACCTTGGGCGCGACGAACCCACCGTTATCACCGTAAGTTGTCAATGAATCATTGTGCTCGCAACCCACATTTTGACATGTACTATTCAGTAACCGCCATCTTCAAAAAATTCCCATCATATACAGTAGCGAATCCCGGAATGCAAATTTGAAACAGCGGGAATTTACAATAGTCCAAGAGATTGTACAATTAGAATACAAATTCCATTACATGTCGGTACCTAAAGTTTTCCGTCAAATTGTTCAACATCACCAAATGTTTCTGCAAACGCGTAACCGATCTCGGAAAGCATATCCTGAGTTACCAAGCTTCTTCCTGCCTTCTTGAAAGCCAGACGACTGGCCGTACGGGTAACCATACTTCCACCAACGGCGGCAAGGAGAGGTACTCGAGATGCCGGAATGCTTTTATCTCTGATAGCGTCCATTATTAGAGCATATATTGTTGTACTATCCAATCCAACGCTTACCCAAATGCCCCTTCTTCATAGCTTAAACCCCATGCAAGGAATGTACCAACGGTACCGCTTAGAATATCGCCTTGTCCACCACATCTCTTATATCCACCAGGCACATCGACTTTGACAAGCTCACAGAATTCTTCCTTCTCGGGGTCTGCCCCAGACAATTGACTCGCTGCGAGATCGGCATCCGGTCCTCGAGTATCGGTAACAATCATGTCGTGAGCTCCTTTCTGGAGTACCGTAACACCTCCAAGTAACTTGGACAACAATCGAGCCCTTTGATCGACTGGAGTATCCGGACTAACGCCAACTTGATCAGCAAGACGTTTGAATTCAACGAGATTGGGTGTAAGAATAGCACGACGATATCCCTGAATTATGGATATGTCTTTTCCAACCAAGAAAAGTGCATCGGCGTCGAGGACGAGAAACATTCCACGGTTACGAGCAATGCTGACAGCTGTACGTGCGAATTTTTGCATGTAATCTTCTCTTCCGAGACCTGGTCCGATGACGAGAACGTGGAGTCTGGAGAAGAGAGAATCTAGTTCGGATTTTACTGTCTCGACGGGCCTGTTATGTCGAGGATCAGACAATGTGAGGGATCCAACAAGATACGTAAGACTGACGCGTCCTGGCGGAGGATTGGATGAACTATCAGGTCTGGGGAATATGTCTTGATAGGTCCAGCAGCTGTAGGCGAGCAAATTACATGGGAAAGATCGGCTCCCTAGGAAAGCGTCCAGTTGAGCCACGCATTGCGATTGCTTTGGCGTACCATCCGAAGGGCAGATATCGCAGCAAAGTAGGGCGCGCCAGTATAACTTTAAATATCTTAATACACAAAGCAGCAAGCATATTTTGAGAGCTCAACGCACTCTAGCGCACCTCCGAGCACGCCGACCCTTCCTGGGAGATGTTTTTTCAAGTCAATGCATATGATATTGGTTAGTGTAGATAGGACTGACCAGACTGGCCTTTGTGAAGAGTACCATTGAGCGGTGGAATGAGTGCTTTTAGCTGCTCAAGGATGTGTCGCGGGATTGGCATGTCAGCGAAGCGAGAGTGGGTTATGACGTAATTCCACTTCTCATCGTCCAAGCGGTCAGAAATCGTGAGAGAAGAATGGGAGGGATCGTTTCCAATTAAGGCGCTGGCGTTAACATGAAACACAGCCACTGGTAAGTAGTCCACACAAAAGTCCAATGCCCTCTTGATCCAAGAAAAGGTTTATTTGCGTGATTGGCACTTTATTCTTTCTTGCCTGTGCTATGTACCGACTACCTGGGAACAAAGATCTCTAAGACGTTGAGCGCCGAATGTCATGGCAGTCGCCAACCAAAGTGCCGATGATTATGAATGGTTTCATCAACTCGCAATAGCACAGCCAGGAAAATATAACGATTTCCAAGTATATTCGAAAGATGCTCCACTGCATTATTGCCATAATTTGACTGAAAGGTGCAGATCGGTGTGGTAGGATGATATTGCGTTGATTTTTTTTTTCAAGATCGCTGGTTGTAGTGCGCTCAGGGATGGTGCCCATTCATTTATCACGATTCACCGGTTAGTCTCGTGCCTAGACGGGACGGAGCAGACCCTTGTTCATTCCGGGCCGACTTTTTCTTAAACGAGAGTCCGACCTGATATCTGTGCAAGCTCCAGCCCCAGCTAATGCTATGCAATATGCAACCTGATCATGAAATGTTAAGATTTCAAGTGTACTGATCATACATTATAAATAGATTCGGTAATCGGGAACAATGCGAAGCATTCATGATCATCTTGGTTCTGCATTTTTACCCTAATTTTTTTTTTAATGAGATCAAACCACGTAATCTTCCCCACTAGTAGCCGACGTCGTCAAGCATTCAACATGTCGTCTCTCAAAACAAAGCGCTTGTTTCTTTGCGTTGTCCAGGTTATCTCTGTATGGAGTGCTTTTACTCCTTTCTTTGATGCGGACTGGTTTACGAGAACTGGTTGAACGATTATAACTCAGACGTCTAGATCGCGCGGGCGCTCCATTTTATCACCTATAAAAATTATCTTCCGCCTGGTCTTTTTCGGCTCCCAACTGGTCCGGGTGGTCAGCCATCTTCCCTGCATCTTCCCCTCTTCTTGACAGGTGTCTCTCCGGCGCTTGGCGGAATTCGGCTATAAAGTTCAAAGCACAGCTCATCGACAAGCAGGTCCTCGTCGCTGTATCGTTCCTTCCCTTGCGTCTTTCTTTGAGCGTTCTTTTTCACCCCTCCCTCCTACACACCGTCCGCCATTCCCCCGGATAACCATGCTGTGTCGATCTTTCTTTCTCCTCTTCCTGGCGGCTGGTACATTGGCTAGAGGTCATTTTGGAAGACAATCAACTCACCCTAAACTGGGTCGTCATCGTCACCACGCTCTAAACCGTCTTCCATCTCAGGACACTGAAGATGTCGATGATCCAGGACATGGTGATAACGGCACTTGGACTAATACCACCTCGATGATTGGTGCTTCAAAGGATGATACCTCAGCAAGTAACACTTCAACGTCGTCAGGCGCTTCTGGGCCTTATAAGCTGGATGTTCGCTATACAGGACAAGACTTTTTCAAGTAAGCTCCCCTTATACAAAAAGATTATCTTTAACTTACCGACGTCTCTTTAGTGAATGGGATTTCTTTACTGCCGCAGACCCTACGCACGGAAAGGTCAATTATCTCAGCAAAGAAGATGCCAAATCGAAGAAATTGGCATATACTAATAATGGTGCTACCTTTCTGGCTGTCGACGACAAGACCACTTTACAGCCTGGGCAAAACCGTGATTCGTACGTTATTTCTTGAACGCCCAAGCTTCACTTATTTTATTGTTGACAACTCTCCGTCCCCTCTTTTTAGCGTCCGGATAACTAGTAAAAAGACGTGGAGTAGTGGCCTGTTCATCGCAGACTTTGCGCAAGTTCCTTATGGATGTAGTGTTTGGCCGGCATACTGGTCCGTTGGCCCAGCGTGGCCTACAGGTGGTGTGTTCTATTTCACTCATTATCAGATACCGTTTCCTCACACATTCCGATTATCAAGGTGAAATCGATGTCTTTGAGGGTGTAAACAACCAAGCCACCAACCAGTACACTCTCCATACCTCCAAAGGGTGTACCTCCTCCCAAGGTTCAATCAAACCCACGGGTAAAGTTTCCAATAAACAATGCGCGACCATCAACGGCGATAACACCGGTTGCGGTTTCATTGACCCTAATGAATCCTCGTACGGTGCAGGCTTCAACGCCGCTGGTGGTGGAGTTTTCGCTCACCTATGGGATCAATCTGGTATCAAGATATGGCATTTTGCTAGGAATGAAATTCCGCAAGATATCCAAGCTATTTCTGATTATGGTGCTGCTACTACTGGAAGCCCTAACCCGGATTCTTGGGGTACACCGGTTGCGTTCTGGAGTCCGGATACGTGCGATATGGGCAGCCATTTCCATGATCATTCTTTGGTTTTTGATACGACATTATGTGGTGACTGGGCTGGTGCTACATATAGTAGCTCGGGTTGTCCTGGTACCTGCGAACAAGCAGTGGCTGATCCGTCCAATTTCAAGAGTGAGTACTCGTCGTTTGTTTTACATTCACCAGATGCCAACGGGATTTTCTACAGATGCCAAATGGAAGATTAATTATGTTTCTGTTTATCAGCCAGTCGGATTAGATTACAATTCATCTTATTAAGTATGTGCATGTGCATTAGAGTAGACGCTACATGCTTTGGATTTGCTCGTTCTCAAACTCTAACAGCAAAGGTATTCAAGAATGATATAGGCCGTATCTATGATGAAGATGTATTGAATGTATCTGAACGCGATCGAGTCCCATCTTTCTTTGCGTCCGCAACGCCACATGGTATAGTAAAATTGTCCCAAGATGAAGATTAAGTAAAGTCAAGACGGGGTATATATGATTACAGGTTCAGAGCAATACAAAAATGCAGCTTTACATCTAACTTATATAATTCCCACAAGTAGAATCTTCTACCAGAACGCGCACCAACCTGAGAAGCATTGGCAGAGATTTTCAAGGGCGGTCGCTGAATCAATGAGTTTCTCAACTTGATCACGAATTGACAAAGTAATTTCCGGGTTGAAGTCACGGCCTATGGTGGTGGAGTCAGCGTCAAGTTGGCATCGGAATTCCAGAAAGAACGGACCAGTAAGCTTATGCTGGACGCGGTGGAAAACGAAAAGTGCTCGTTCATTACGTATTTCTTGGGCACCGGGTTCTCCTTGGGTTTCTACAGGAGTAAAAAAAGTATCAGTGAACGTGTTCTGAACGGAGAGTAGGAGCGTACCATTGAAAATATCGTTCTCATTCGCTTTAAGCTTCCGTTGGGGGCCTTGAGGATGCGCAGCCACGCGCGCTAGCTCAGCAGCGCGATCAGGATCCACTGTCAGATATTGGTCAGATAGGTTAGCCGGTGATAAGAAATTTCTCCACCTTCATTGCGTCGGCCTTCAACTTCGGTCTGCATCAATCGCCAATTGATCAAAGGATCGTATACGAACGCCTCCAGGACAGCCAGAAGGGAATCTTTATTATCCCGCAGTACTGTCATGGTAATTTCGCAAGTATTCTTGAAGCTTCCCTCGATGCCGCTGACCTAGTATAAATGTAAATGGAAGGCTGGATCACCATGCAAGTGATTCGCACCTCCATAGCATGGGTCAACATCCTCGTCAGCCGGAATGGTACTTTCTCTGGGAACTTCTCGCGGTGCATTGCGACTTCGAAACAATCACCGAAGTCGATATGAACAACTTTTCCTGTACTTCGCTCTAACAAGAGATTGGAAGGATGTCGATCGCCCAATCCGAGTATATGCCCAACCATACTGTTCACAGCAAGTGACCGGGTGTATGTTGCTCGGCGCTCCAACCAATGCTCAGAGTTGGTACTCTTGAGCCATAATACACGGTATAAATCCTGACCAGTGGTATTCTCCAGTGCATACTCGAAAACTTCGACCTTTTGCAACAAGGTGAGATTCTCGTAATCGGGAGCCATCTAGAATCGGTGAGCTGGCCGCCTACAACAACAGAGACCAAACGGACCTGGAGCATCAGTCGATACTCAATGTTGAGGAGGACCTTCCTTGAATCACGGTAGTCACGGATGAGGACATGTAAGGTATCACTGTCTTGCACCCAGCCTAGCAAACCCGCATTCGGAGCGAGCGGGATAACGGGATAACGCTGAATGTGGAGGCGACGTTTAAAGCTATTCGTGTCGACGGAGAGCAATGTGTTGACCAAGCCAAACAGCTGCATGACTCGTTCATCTTGACGGAGATCTTCGTGACCTTTAAGAATATATTGATAATCGCGTCCATCCTCACCCCTCAGACACAGTCGTCGTGGTCTCTGTTTGGATGCAATGACTGTTAGTTTCGTTGCAAAACTCTGTATCCGAATGATAGCCCTGCCGCTCTGGTAAGTTCCCGGGACGGCTAGTTCAAGATTCCGAGCTTTAAGAAGCAGAGGTGATACATATTGCAAGTCGAGAGAGGTAAGTTGGGGCAACTGCTTCTCGACGCGCTTGAATACCTGAGGCACATTGTCCCGTGTCAACCAGAAGTTCATCAAATACGTTCAAACCACTGACCCCGTAGTATATGTCCCAGGCTCTGTCTAACTCTGCGGTTTCTCCATAGATACGGAATCGGCGACAGGCTTCGCGGGCTTCATGAAGCTCACGTCCAAAGGCTTGAACAAATGAAGTTTCGCGGGCAGTTCGTGGTCCCTAGACAGGCGACTCAGTAGGAAAAACGTTATTTCGAAGACTATTCACCTTTTCTAAAAGGTCATGCAACGGTTCCAGGGCAGCTATCATCCCATCTGGGTTCTTTTCTGTGAAATACAGCCTCGACGCTTCCTCCAAACCTTCATGCCACAATTCATGCCATAGAATAGCTACGCGAATAAGCTCTTGGCTGACCGATTGTGCCTGACGCCGTGATCAACTACTTATTCTTCCTGAAAGGAAATGGCGGGTACCAACCTGAGTCACGATCAATGGGCTGTGTTCGCCCATCCGATCCATGATAGCCTGAGCAGCTTTCATTCGAGCGACGCTTGAAGATTTAGACGCAACAGTCAGGGGATATATGAGTGCCTGTGGATGATGCTTCCCGATGTCGGTGAGAAGATTGCTGATGGTGCGACGTATGTTGATTGATGGCGTTTGGATACGGGCAATGATCTAAGCCTCATCAAGTGGCGTTCATGAAGATGGAAGCTTGCAACTTACCTGCGGAACAACTTCTAGCCATGTATCAACTTCTACGGTAGAAAATCCATTGGCCATCGCGTCACTGACATCGTCATGTGCACCAAACTTGAACCAGAGAGTAAGTAGCCGCAGTATATCTTGAAGCGCGTCAACATTTTTCAGGGCAATGGAACGGAAAAACCCTGCGCAAGTTCACAACAAGTCTAAGTCATATTCTCACATAGACTCGATATGACATACCTTCAACCGCTTGAACGACATGTGCGGCAATGCCTTCTCCCGGTATATCGACTGTCCGACCTTCAGCTTGAGCCTCCAGTTCACTTACAACTTCGAAATTAGTCAGAGCCCAAGTATGCCAGGCTTTGTACCACACAGTGTCGTAGTGTGTAGCTAGGTAATAAGCATGCAAAATTTCCTCCGTGTTCCTCTGAACTCGATCATGAGCCGCGGTGAGCTATGAAAAAACAAAAACAAAAAAAAACTCACGGTGCCCCAATTTACACCGAGCTGAGTCTGCCATTCACCTTGCTTATAATAACATCGCGCAAGGAGCTTTGATAATTCCGTCAGCTTCTGCTTCGAAAGCGGGGTGGCAAGCCGATGGTGCGAATTTTCGCTCACTTCCTGGCTTAGGTCGTGCGCGAGCTCTTCAGTGAATCGACGAAGAAACTCCAGACTCTCATGTCTGGACTCCTTGGACTGAGCCCACATATACTTCAGGTGAGCATATACAACATTCGGGGTCGCCTTGGTATGATGATCTTGGAGCCGAAACTGAAGCTAATCAGCATGTTGACGCCCACAACTATCGAAAAGTCTTACCCTCTCTGGCGACAATAACGAATTGATGGTTTTCTCGGCCAGCGGCATGCGATCGTTCTTTCGACACAGATTAGCAAATTTGATCCACATGACTGGGTCGTCTTCCGGGTTCAAAACCAGCGTTCGCACTTGCAGGATCCTCTGCCATATTTCAACGTCTGGCTGGCAGCCCTGCAACCTGGAGGGGAATTAACTCTTTTTAGACTCGTAAGGATGTGGCACCAAACCTCTTGAGCCACGTCTTCCGCATCGTTAGCTGCCTTTCGGGCTGATCCGCATACTGCTTGAAGGCAATAATTTCCTCCAGCTCTGATAGCATCTGAGCGCGAACCATAACACTAGCACTCTATTATGAGTGAGAAGTGGAAGAACCATTGCATATAACCCACCCATAAAGTCGCCCATAACTATCTCCAACGAAAGAACTGAGTTCGGGGTCTAGCAAGTCACGGGCCTTCGCTATTTGTGACAAAGCCTTGGGAAATTGATTTTGCTGAACGAAAAGAATAGCTCTGTAGAACGCTCGATCTGGAGAGTCGGACTTCATAGTGTTGATGTAGTCTTCCATGTCATCCCACGCATTGAGCGACCAAGCCGCTGCCGCCGCCATTGGTGCAATCTCTCGACGATCATCATGGGAGGCAGTGGCCCAGTGCTCATTGACGCGTGTCGCTAATTGATCCCATTCCCCAAGTGCGTGAAGACATTTCATCCGTCCAAATTGAACTTCGAGATCACTCGGGTCATTTTCGGCCGCTTTCTCGTATGCAACTAGCGCCTCTTGCCAGCGGCCCAACCTCTCATACCACTCTTCATGTTCGGTCACGTTATATTGTTCTTTAGCGGTCATGAGAGTACCCCACGCGGCGTCATGTTGTTGTAGGCGTGTGTTGATGGATATGAGAGACTCAACGACAGCAGGAGAAGCTTCCGAGAAGTACTCCAGTTCCTTGTAGTGAAGAGCTTTAGCGTATGCCATGTACTTCATCGCATACTCGCCGAGGGTTCGATGCTCAATAGGAAGTGGTTTTTCTTCATGTTCCATGAACTCCGCCAGGTTCAGTAGACGATGTATAAGCTCTGGGGGTGCGTCGTTTGATGTAATTGCATGTTCGACAGAGCGAACCAGGTCCTCCTAGTGTACGTTGAGTAACAAAAAGGGTGGTTACAATTGAGAGACGAACCTGATACTGGTCATACAGCTCGCTCCAGCAAGAGAGAAAAGCGGCGTTGAAAAGTTCTTTCGCAAGGGGAGGGTGTATATCAACGAGACCCATACACGCTCGGAGGGCATGGGATGGAGATTCCTTCATAAACTCAACACTAAGCCGGTGAATCCACTCAAACCAGTCTTCTCGAGTAGCAATCTGAGACACGTCCCACGCTTGCTTAAGATGCTGTTGGTTAACGGCCATCTTGGACGCTTCGGCAGGGGCTGTAAATTCTGGAGTTTTGTTTGGTTCACTTGGGAAACAAATTAAGAACGCGATATTGCTTGACTTGAGTGCACACTCACAGCGAATCCTGTAGGGCCATATCCTGAGGTAGTGGTTCACCATTCAGAAGTTTGCTAATCATGTTCTCATAAACGTGATGAGGAGCAACCTTGTTTCGCATGATACTCTGTTATAGAATTAGTCAAAGTGAAGGTTATGCGAGAACGGAAAATATGACCTTATTGATAGTAGGAACAAAAATGGCAAAATCGGCTCCAAGTTGCATCATTAAAGAACACAACGTTTCCATGACCGAAATTCTGAGCTCCGTATTGGAATTATCCAGCACCCGAGCCAAAGGATGAATAATGCGAGACGCATGATCCGAAAAGTTGACTCTTCGTGACAACCCATGAATTGTTTGAATAGCTTTCTTGCGAAGCTGAGTACTACCATCGCGCTCATATGTCTTCACAATAATCGGTATCACCAAATGAAGGTATTCCTCGATGTTCGAACCAAAGGTAAGGAACGCATCGAAGACCTTGATCTGGACAGAACTTCGTTTGTCATCAGGAGGACCTCCTTCAAAGACTTTGAGAATGAGGGGCAGAATGGTAGGAAGGAATGGTTTGAACTCCGCGTCAAGCGCTTTACCCAAAGCTTCTATCAAAGCCACGATAGGGAGCTGAAGGGCTGAATTTTCCCAAAGTTCAGTAACAAGGGCAAAGATTTCCGGCATATAATTTCGGACATGTTGCTTGATGATCTCAACCAAAATAGCGAGTTGTTGTAGATGGAACTCCTGCAGCCGAGCGACAGAAGATGTCCGAGTAACTGACGCGAAGGCCGGAATGATCTAGGAATAACCATGCCTAAGGATACGAATATTCGTGATTCAAAAGCCGTTAATTAACGTACCTGTGGTAAGAAAGTGACGCATTTCAAACCCTGGGTCTTGAATATAGACATCACGGCTTCAATCACGGTATGATGATGGCTACTCAAAGCCTGGTCCTTGAGAATGACGAGAAGGGAGTTGATAACCACGGTTTGAAAGTAATCATCGGCTCCGGAGACTGCGTTGAACTGCGCCACCGGTACCTGTATAACGGCAGTGACGGCCTTCTCGCTCACGGCCTCGTCATCAGGTCGCGTCTAATTGTACCATGAATGAATTGTATCATAACTCTGAGGAAGACTCCTTACCTTCCGCCTATATGGGTCCAGTGCACCAAGAATGCCCAACACCTTCACTACTTCCCGTCTCATATTTTTGGCTCCATCAGATTTGAGAATTCTGGACAGTAGCGGTACCAACTGCGGATACTCCACTAAGGGAGTGATGACATAGCCCGTGCTAGAGCATAATTGACCCAAAGCACGGAGTGCAGCATCCCTCTTACTGATCGATGGATCCGAAAGCCTTGCAATGATAACTGCCATCAAGTCAGGTACATGGGGAAGCGCGTCTTCCCCAGCAATACAAACGAGCTCCCCTAAACACATAAGGACATTGGCAGAAACTGTCGGGTTGACGTCATTCGCTTTTTGTATTAAGACCCGAAGCATGGGTAGGGCGTAGGGTTTGATTAACCGCTGCGTACAGCTTACTAGAAGCGTCAATAACCGCGTGCATTCCTCGCGACTTCGACTTTGAATGGTCAATGAGTGTACCAAAGTGCTCAGATACGAAAGAGACATACAGTACAGTTGAGTATTCAAGCTCAGTCAGGAGCTGAATCAACGCTTTACGCAGGGATGGCATCACATAGGCAGGATTGTGTCTTGCTAGCCGCCCAATAAGACCCACCGCAATCATGCGGTTTTCAAATACCTCATCATTTAAAGCGATGAACAGTGAGCGAACATTCTCTGCCTGTGCCAAGTGTTTGTCAAACTTTTCATGTAGAGCACCAAGCACCGTCTGCCGAATTGATGGATCTACAAGGGAAAAATGGAAACTTAGTGGATGGCTCAATAGTGGAAAATTAATAGATATACCAGGATCAGCGATGCCCACTGTTAACAGCTTGTCTAGTACATCGCTGATAATCTCGATGGCATGGCTGCTTGACTGATAGCAGATGGGATCGCGAACAAAAAGCCGACAACAAGTCAACGCAGCTGCTCGGCGAACTTCGGGTTGGTCATCTTCGAGATAAGGAACGGCGCAATTCCGTACAAATTCATTGAGTACATGCCCTGATAATGGTAATTTCCTATTTCAACATCAAGCTACGTGAGGAAGTTTGCAGGACTGACCACTGAAATCAAAGGAGCCAAGTGTTGTGAGGGCAAGAGTAATCAACTCAGGACTTTTGTCGTGAGATGCCTTCTCGCAGTCACATTAAACCACAAGCTTAGGACACACAGAAGCACTCACTTGAGGAGGAACATTGGACATGATACCAGAACCATCTTGTCTGCTGGCAAGCGGAGGAGCACCCAAAGGCTTGTACGGTTGTCCACTTAGAACCTGTGATAGGAGATCCAGTAATCGATCTTCTCGAAATTGGTGAGTAGTTTTCGAGACTAATCACAAAATCGCCCACCTTGAATTGTTTTGAGTAGAGGAGGTATGTGTTTCGCAATGATAGCAAGCGCATTCTTCAATGGCTCACTCAACCCGCAGCTCATCATGAGGTCAAGTTGGTCATGTAGCAACTTTGTCAAATTTGGTCCTACAGCTGCCGCCAACATCCCCATACATTGGAAGAGCGGCTCTTCGTTCGGAGCATTCTTGCGTCTTGACAGATATGTATTTAGAACTCTGCAGGGTTCCGTAAAACGATATACACTCACCCTCTGCCTTGCAAACCAATTTTGATCTGATTCATAATAGAGTCTAGGAACGGCTTCATGTCACTTCCAATAGCATTAGCAGTGTGCCCAATAGCAATGAACGCTGAAAATTTAGCAGTATTACAATCAAAGCAGTTCCAAGAGTTAATGATTCGTTCTTACCGTAATTCCGTTCAGCTGGTTTTTCCAGCTGCGTCAAAAGGTGACCCATCGCTTTGTGTAGGAAATGTTCGGTGAAGGTCTGTGTGTCGTAAACAGCCAAGGATGGAATCATTGTTATCACCATTTTTCGGATGAGGGGATCTCGATGTGACTTGTACCGGAGAATCTGTTCAGCAATATCGAGGTAATTCTCCTTCATGAACTTTTATGAAACGCGCCGTCAGAGCCCTGACATCTCAAATTAACCTAAGAACTTACCATTCCAGCGTGGAGTAATAACTCGCGATATGTCAACAGTGAACCGTGCACAATGTCCATCGAGCTTCCTTTTAGGCCTTGATGAGCATCCTGCAGCATTTTAGAAAGATATGGACTCCTCGTTTGACGCTCTCGAGTGGTGACTATTTCAAGGCAAGCTGCCAATAATTCTGCTGTCCCTTCGCGGATATGGACCCGAGGATCACGTAGAGGTATTAGAATGTTGTCGAATACAACACCTATGTGCTGGTGAAAGTACGTAGGACTGTTGCGAGCTAATTCCTTCAGAATGAGAACACCAGCATGACGCGAAGACTCGTTTTTGTCCGGTTGTATCAGCTCGATGGCAGCTTGAACCTCGTAGTCCATAAAGCTTTCTCCAAATGCAGAACCTCCAATTTCTGCTATTCGTCCCAGCGTTTTTGAAGCATACAGCATAAGGGAAACTTCATGATTTCGCAGTAAATGCTTAACGTAATTGTAAAATCGAAAGAGGTTTCGCTTCGCCTCAATCTCGTCAGATTCGGTACCGAGGAGGTAATCTACTGCAAATTAAACAGAAGACAAAGTCTGAAGAACGATGTACGCACCTATTGCCATCAAACCACCATATGCCTCCATCGTATTCTGACTGTGCGTTAACGCAATGACATTTCTGATTATAGTCTCATCCCAAATTTTGGCTGAAGCATCCGAAGACATATCGGCAACCTCAGTTAAAACCTATTAAATCCATAGTTAATTGAAACAGATATAAGGTCCAATGTTGTTTCCAGACCCACAAAACGACGCAGTTCCTTGGCATTCTGCACACGAATATCTGCATTACGGTTTTTGAGGCCAGTAAAGATAGCAGAGAGCTTCTCTGCTGGCGTCTGAGCGTTAGGCGCCATCACTGATTCGCTTTCGCCCCCAACACAAATCTACAATCGAAGAGGGTAGAGGAAGTAAGATGGATGTGGGTGAGTCGCAATCGCATGCAAGTGACGGCATTGTATTGACTATGATGCGCGATGCACATGACAGGGTATTAAGTAACGGGAGTCAAGTTTTGTCATCGGCCTGATGGTCTAGTAGTATGATTCCTCGTTCGGGCGAAAGTGTCCAGATCGCTTAGATCTCAAATCGAGGAGGTCCCGGGTTCAATTCCCGGTCAGGCCCTTTTTGTTTTGATTATTTCATTGTAGTCTCACGAAGGCAGTCCAACTCCATGATGATTTCACGAACCACCCTTAGTATTTTTTCCTGTACATGGATTGCCTGTCCAATGGAAGTGGGCCCGTATCTAGTCTTTTAATTCACGACCGGGCTGGTGAAGCTTTTGCGGGGCGCACATCATGTGACCGCGTTGGGTGAAAGGCATCTCCAGTTCCAGCACCTACCTTCAGCTACTTTTCGTGTCTTGTACACTCGCATCCTGCTCTACGGCATCCCTGAATAACCAAATAAGCCTTCTCAGCATATGACTATTCCCTGTGGCACAGCCAGGCAGAAGTGTCTCGGGGTTTTTCAGCCTTGTAGGACCTAGCTTATCCCTCATTGCGCATACACGCCTGCATACGGCCGCGGTGACCGCCAAATCAGGAGTCCTGGGCGTATCAAGCTCGTTGAAATTTCTCGTTAACACTTGACAGCGGCGTTTTTGGATTTAGAGTGGCTAGCCGACCTCTCTTCCAAGTTTCCGTGGATCTTGCTGGTCAGAATAATTATGCCTTTAAACGGCTAGCTGTAAGTGCACAACGATCATTTTGTGGTCGACTGTTGAGCTGATGTCTCTCTTCCAAGCATCATGGAACATAGAAATTGAGATATGTAAGTGAGTAGTCATCGCTGATGGTCCGAAAGTGTTGTTCGCTTGACGTTATGTTCAGGTGACGCGCTTCACCAAGTCAGAATCCAGATCTTAATCAACTTGTCTCATGGGACTGGTGTTCACACAAGAAGAACATCCCTTGTGGTGCGATGGACGATTCCTCGCTTGGGAGTCACTTTTTCCTCCATTTTACTCGAGGCATATCCCGAGGAGATCCCGGCATCAATATCCGGTCATGTCCTTTCACAGCATCACTGATTTTTGTGAGTTCAGGTAGTACAGGTAGTGTTTAAACTGATGGTTTCAGGCCTGGGCGCTTATGCGCAGTAGAACTGAATGACCGCAGCAGCCGCAGTCCAATTAATTAGATGTTTGGTGTGGGTATATATACTACGGTGACTTGTAGCAGTGTTGCTATGATTCTGCAACAAACGACCGACCATCCTCTGCCCAAGGTTAGTAAATTTGCCAATAGAAGAGATTCGCAAATTGATCAGCACTTTGCAGAAAATGGTAGAGCCGCCACCCTATTCGTTGATAGCCCTTCCGACGAGGCCCGGGAGATCTAGCGAGCCTTTTATTGAGATAGTCAAGCCGACTCCGACTATGACCCAGATCCATCTCCACTCCAAGAATGAGGATATTGAAGGTCGGTCTGGCATCAAAGTGTTTACAGGAATGCAATGTTGATTGGAATCGCAGGTACATTCTGTATCGACCCCTCAGTTCCGGTGATCGGTGAAAAACCAAAGATCAGATATGGGAAGGCGAGGAAGGGAAAGAGTAAGAAAGTCGGTTTGCCGCACGCAAGCTTCCAGACGAGGGGTGGAAATATGAAGCTGCAGCTAGATAGCATCTCGGGGGCTAAAGGAGACAGAGCCAATGTACTGGTTGGGAGCAGGAGTGGCAAGATTGAGATCACTTTGGTAAGTGCAGTCGATCCTTTCTGGGAGAACGCCACCACCAGGTTGGAAACTTCCACGATTCTGAAGCGCACGTGTGTTAGCTTTTTGACTTTTGGATGGTTGAGATACGGCTTTCCACGACCATCACGGGTATGAGATGCGAATGACGAGATGCTAACGAATAGAACATCTAGCTGCCTCGAGTTAACAAATCGCCTGGGAGGATGACGACAGAGCGATCGTGCATGGGATTGGAAGTCTTCTCGCGGTCAGGTGAGCAATCGACATATTTGTGTTTTGCCGGGTTGCATGGAAGGAGATGGGGGTATCAAATGTCATAAAAACTTCTGATTTACTTTCTTCATTTGCTTATCATACCGACAAAATACTGACGATGTGCCCGTTGCGCCTGGTGTTTGTTGCAGGGGATGTGATTATATTTGTGCCAGCGACTTATTCAGGCGTGATGAGAGCGGAGAGTGTGAAAGGAACTATTCGGTTTCTACCCTGTTTTGCGTCACATATGCGAGTGCTGAAAGAAACGGATCGCGAGAAGATGGTGATGTTTGGAGAGGATCTGCATGACGAGCTGTGCGAGGTGAGTACGCGGAGCGGGAAGATTGTGGTTGGCCTTGCAGGACGGGACGAGTACAAAAAGGCAGGGCTATGGCAGAGGCTGTTTGAGTGATGACGTAATACGTAGTGAGATCCCATGTGTGCAACCCAATCTACATGCTCCGTTGGCGATCCCGATCTTGCCGGACTCCCTCCTAAGCCAGATCCAGCAGATCTGCCCTTGCGATCCGTCTGCTATATACAAAATGCATCCAATCCACGCCTGTCTCGCTCTCTCATGGCCCCCGCAAAACTTCCAGGCTGCTTTGGCGCCATCTTTGCCCGCCAGAAACCCGCCGTCCAACAGCCCGCCTCGCCCTGTCGCGCTGACTCTCTCCCGGACATCTCCTACCGCAAAATTCCCTGCTGTGACTTTTCCTTCGATTCAGACCAAACCACCATCTTGTCCTATGACTCGCCTCCAAAGTACTCTCAACTTTCCTCAGTGTTCTCGACTCCTGATGTCCTCAAGACCATCGAGAAAACTGTCGATGCCCTCAGTGACCCGTTGCGCCAGCTCAGCCTCTCCATACACGGTCAGCTTCTCATACTTGAACTTGAACTCTCGCTGAGACTGCTACCCAGCCCATCCCGAGCTTGGTTTCCAAGAAAAGCGCGTTCGATCCCCACCACTCCCAGTTTTCCGACTGACCTCCTCGCAGGCATGCGCATGACGTCCTCACTGCATTCATGGAGAAACACGGCTTCCGTGTAAAGCGCCATTATCTTGGATTGGACACCGCTTGGAGAGCGGAATTCCAGCACCGTAGTGGTGGCCGGACTATCGGTGTCAACTCCGAGATGGACGCTCTACCCGACATGGGTCATGCCTGTGGCCACAACCTTGTCGCTATCAGCGGCGTAGGCGTAGCCTTGGCTATCAAGGCCGCATTACAGACACACAATATACCCGGCAAAGTCGTCCTCCTGGGCACTCCAGGTTCGTATCGCTCTTGAGCTTCATTCCGCGGTCTCTCAATATCCGTCCCCTCTTTGT
This sequence comes from Agaricus bisporus var. bisporus H97, assembly GCF_000300575.1. NCBI lineage: Eukaryota > Fungi > Basidiomycota > Agaricomycetes > Agaricales > Agaricaceae > Agaricus > Agaricus bisporus. Next base: position 965,233 of record NW_006267369.1, on the reverse strand, counting down.
ACAGCGGAAGAAGAGGGTGGTGGAAAGGTGATACTTTTAGAGCGAGGTGCCTACAAAGGTTTTGATGCTTGTATCATGTATGTGAATTCTTCCTACCCGCATCTCATTACCATGCTTCCTCCATTCTTTTCATTGATCAATCGCCATGTCCAGGTGCCATCCAGCCGTAGGGCCACCAAACTCCAGCAGCGTTGGCTCAACAACAGCGAGACAAGAAATTCAAGTCGAATACTTTGGCCACAGGTAAATACCTTTTCATCTTGTTCAGTCAAACGCATACCAATTGTTACGCTCATCCTATGTCCCACCAATCCGGTCCAATTGAAAACTTCCTACTATATCACTGCGACATCGTCGGAATTTGAATTCATATGATGGTTGGGTCGTAGTGCGCATGCTGGTGCTGCTCCATGGTGAGTTTTTTTTTACTGTGCCTTGGAAACTTCCGCTCATTCCGAGGACTATCCCTTTCTCATTTCTTTCTGATGTTCCCGCCTATTTCCTCCACCGCTGTATTTCCGTGGATTTGGCTAGGGAAGGAACCAACGCTCAAGATGCCGCTCACATCGCTTACTCAAGTGTCTCCGTATTACGCCAGCAAATGAAACCTGATCATCGAGTCCACGGAGTACTGCAGGGAGTAAACTGGGTTGCAAATAGTAAGAATGCGCTCTCCTCGGCGTATAAGATTACGCGAGACTGACGACTATATAGTCATACCTGATTATGCCCGAATGCTCTGGTATGTGCGTGCCCCGACGTCTAAGGAACTCCTGTGTTCCGTAGAAAAGGTCAAAAATTGTCTCCAGTCCGTATCGGCCCTTTTTATTGTTTTCAAATACATTGATCGCTTAACTCGTTTCTTATTAGGGCTGCCGCACTTGCTACGTCATGCAAGATATCTTTACGCCTCGAGACGCCATACTATGAATTGCACCAGAATAATGTCCTTGGTATGTATAAACCTCCCTTGTACTGGTGACTTCGGGAAATTGAAGTCGAACACAGCTCAAGAGTTTGTCAACGTTGTTGGTTCGCAATTTGGCATGGCGACCAATACAACCTCAACTTCTGCTTCGACTGATTTCGTGAGTTACCTTCTATACTCTTGCAGGATTTAGCTCAAAAATACTGGACCGTAGGGAAATATTACTTATGGTAAGAACCGGTTTTATTATTTATCCGCTCGACACACAAAGCCAATGACTTCACTCCCAGCCTTGCCCGCTCTCCATCCCAGTTACTGTGAGTAGTAAACATCCTTTCTACACGGACATTCCCCTCTTTCCATTGTTACACATGCCATAAAATTTTCGCTGACTCCAAAACAATTTTATTTTCTATGATGCGGGACACAGCCATTCCGACATTGCCGCGAGGAGGTAACCATACACCTGCATTTGCCGAGGCCGCCGCTGGCGAGAGGGCTCACGAAGCCACTATGACGGTTATTAAAGGCTTGGCAATGACCGGGTTTAGAGTTGTTGCCGATACGGAATTCTTTATCGAGGCAAGTAGACTTTTTCCACTCTTTGAAAAATCAGAAATCGAACCTGATTGTCGTCTGTCTGTCTTACTTTTTTAAAATATTAGGTGAAAGGAGCTTTTGACTTGTGGAAGAATTCTATGGAAAATTAAGTGACGTTTTGATACGAAACACTTCGGCTTTTTAAAAAAAAGACTCGATACGCTTGAGTTTGTTTTACACTTTCCATTTGAAAGGAAAGGGACTTCTTTTCTTTTTATGTCTTTCTTTTCTCTTCTTCTTCTGCTGTATTTCTTTCGGCCATACGCCGCATTCAACTCTCGTATCTCATTAAGAGATATAACTGACTTTTTCTTCTTCTTTCTTCGGGGTATCTTCTCTTCGATAGTAAATTATTCTATATAACGGATAGATACTCCTCTCTACCCCTCTTTTCGGACGGTAAGGGTACTCTTATATCACTCGTTTGTGTACAATAGAATTTGTATTTTGATTTTCGTTGTATGTATAGCGGTATGCCCCCCTCGGCTCCATTTTTCGCAAAAGATATACATACATATGTAATAATGATAAAAATAAAAAGGTACATGATTGATCATGATTGATGTGTTTTTGTTTACTCTTGGTCCGGGAATTCAATTCCTGAACTGGGCGGGGGTGGGGTGGCACAACTTTGAAATTTGCTACGTCTGTTGTACTTGTAATTTCCGGCTTTGACGGAGTGGGGGATTTTTGTTTCAAGACAAATAGGTGTGCCCTTTTTTTCCTTCGTCTGAAACGAGAATGAAGAGGGTTTTTGGAGAAAAGAATTTTTCAATTATTTAGTAGATACAGCCAATCCGCTCTTAATAAAAACACATTTCCAAGAGAGAGAGAGTGAGTGAGGGCTGAACTGATCGTTATCACAAAAACTGTATACATACACTAGGCTGAGCCTGGGGACAAGTTCCTCGTGGTAGAATAGAACTTCTCAATCCCACTTCCCATGCAACGTGGAAGAAAGTAACAGTTAACCGGCAGACCGTGCGGGTTACGCGAAACCTATTCTCGCCAACACTTCCTCTCATGAACCCACGCGAATTATACATAGTAGTCGCCTTGAGAAAAAAAACGTTTGAGGAAAACTTATAGTATGTCAAGCCGCCCAAATTAAATACCACCCACCTTAACACAACCCGGGGATATATGCCATACTCAGATACCCCCCCAAACTCAAAAACGAATCAGAGCAATCCTAGTGGCACTTATCACCTATAACTCCCGTTACACCTTCTTCAATCTGATCACAAGGAACCACAAGCGTATATTTATAACCGTTTACTTGATCCAATCGATCATCAGAACATACCATATATTTTACTTGCCGTAACATTTCTCGAAAAGAAGTCTTTTCATATAACTCTCACTGTCAGAACTGTAATCACACACAGCCCAAAACGCATTTAGAAACTATCTGTAGATCATTACTCACTTTGGGCCTTACAAGGCCCACACTACCTAACATTATCTGGATCCAAACAAAAAAAAATGAGAAGGATAGAAGAAAAAATCCCCTACAAAAAAAACTACTTCAATTAATGCACCTACCCCCTGCATCATTAAACCAAACATGATAGAAAAAAGTATAGAAAGGAAAACGTGTCTAAATGGTAATGATTAAAAATTGAGTCTGATAGCGGGCAGCAGCAGCATCACTGGAAACAAAACTGAAGCAATAGTCTCTAAACAAGCCATTGACAGACGAGCACATAACGAAAAAGAGAACTATCGTAAGAAGAATTATATACCTAGATATGAAAGGTAGGAGGAGGATGATGGATATCCATTAAGATTGACTTTGAGCTTGAGAATCCTTCGGAACAGCCTCGGATTGCGAGGCATCTTCATTCATAGGCGCAGTTGTAGCCTCTCCTGAATGTTCCTTCGATGTCCTGGCTTCACTAGTAGACACCTTTGGTCCTTTGGCTTCACCAGGAGTCTCCTTGGGCGATTCACCCCCCATCCTGGTAGGGAGCGGTGGAGAGCGAGTTTCGCCCTTCCTCGTTTTAGGTTTTGGCTTCGCAGCTTCCGCCACGAGTCTATGAGAATCGTAGCAATCAGATGACTCTCAAAAGAGCAGTTGACAAAAATACCACATACCGTTCAAGTTCCCTTCGCTCCTCATCAGATTCATCTGGTTGTGCATTTTTAAAAAGTCTTCCCATTTCGATCAAACCCTGAGATATGGGAGATAAGTGCTAGGACAAATAAAGTTTGCGCTCTAAACGTACCTTCGCACGATTAAACAGCACACGATCCGATGCAGTCGAATCCTTGAGCACGTTATCCACGACCTGAGTAAATCGAAATTGCACCGCTTAGAGGGCGCTTAAGCAAATGGTGCCGAGAAGCATACCTCACGCAGGACCTGAATAACTTCGAATCTGGCTCCGCGCCATGACGCAAGCAACATCTTTCCCGTCATATTCATCTCCAGCGCTCTCAGTCCTTCCTCGTCAACATCACCTTTTGCCTGCATTTTTTCCATCTCTACAAGAGCGTCCTTCACGCTTAGGCTTGGGAATGATAGCACGGATAAGCTACGAAATCAAAATAATGACAGATGGGCGACTTACGCGCTCCCTAGAACACCCCAGACATCTTTGGCCACGGAGCCTTTTTCTTTCAGTCTCGACCAAAACCCGGGTCTGCACGTGTATCATCAGTCCACATCCAAACGCTGAAGAAAGGAGAAACACACATTCCAAGTAACTTCTTACTCTTCAAATACGTCGTACCCTTCATAACGTAGACATGTCCAATGGCATGCAGAAGCTCGACACCAAAGCTCTCCAACTTGAGATCCTCAGCCTCCTTGTCGATCTTCGTCAACCACGCCTTTGTCTCAGGATCATTTAGACCTCCAGGCTCTTTCGCTTCAACATAAGGACGGAGTCGTTCGATGAGTTTCTGCGAAAGGTTTTTGACACGCTCCTTCATGGCCTTTCGACGCTCCTCTGCTTCTTGTCGCATTTTCTCACGTTGTTGACGTAGCTTTTCACGTTGCGCATGAGCTTGTGCGGGATCTTTGAGAGTTGGAGAATGCGATCCTTTGCTTTCGGATGGAGCAGTAGTAGAGCCAGAAGTCGAGGGCTGAGGATCAGCATGTGGTTCATTAGTGACATGTTGAGGATGAAATGATCCCCCATTATGTTGTTGATTGAGTTGTCGTTCAATTTCAGCCTTTTCTTCTTCAGACATCGCGTTTGTAGCAGCATTTGTCATTTCCTTCATAATGGTGATTTCTCCGATCTGCGAGTCAAGTAAGACACAGTTGCGGCTTGAATGGAGGAACGCACATAGTCCATGAAGCGATCGCCACCAAAAATATTAGCAAAGAAACCTGCAGCATCCTCCATCTTGATCTCCGTCCCCTCTTTCTCCATCATCTTCTTCCCATTTTTGTCGTAGACAGCTCGCAGATTCTAAAAAAACGGTTACATGAGGCATATAATAGGAGATGAAGGGGCCACATACCGAATCAGACAGCACCTGGTATGCTTTACTGCGGGTCGGGCATTCAATGACCGTTAACACAGAAAGAAAAAAAAACCCGGAAACTACCTTATTTCCTTGAACTTTTCCTCTGCCTCTGGAGACGGGTTCTTGTCTGGGTGATACTACCAAGGCGTAAACGTTGGCGGGTTGGGAAGAGGGGAAAAGAACGAGATACAAACCTTCATGGCGGCCTTACGATAGCCCTTTTTGAGGGCGACATTGTCTGCATCGACGTCGACGCCTAGCTACAAGACATAGAGTGAGGTGAACGAGTGGATGAGAGAGGGAGGGCTTACGAGCTCGTAGTACTCTGTCTCAACCGGAGGCATGAAGGCTGTGGAGAGTGGACAAGTGAAGCTGTGCAAAGACACACGTGTACGGGTACTTGAACTCGAAAAAATATGGTATCAATAAAAATAAGTAAAAAAAAAAAATACAAAAGGTAGTGCTTTAGTATGCGAAGAGTACTACAGTCAGCCACGTGTTCCCTCTGAAATACAAAAGTGACAAGGTAGAAATACGAAATATACATCTATCCAAGGACGAGACATCAATTGCTCAGTAACTCAAATCGGACCGCCTTCTGAGGAGGTGGAATCCTTTTCTGCGCTCCGTCGGCTGGAATGTCTAGCTGCGGCGCCGACATACTTCTCCTTTTCTCCCCTGGTATCAGCCTCGCCATTTGTTGCTTGATAGCCAGGATGGTAGACGCTGAGCTCACGTGCTTGTCTGTGGCTGGGGGGACCAGGTGCAGGGAAGCGGGGGCGGAAGCGATGGTTGACGTGGAGGCTGACGCGCAGGTAGCTGCCGACAGTGGAGCGCATGACGATTCTGAAACAGCGGTAGACGAAGCTGAATTCTTTGAATTCTTCAAGGACCTCGAGGATCGACGAGAAATTGTGGGAGTGATGGGTTGCGAGTGCGGGGAACGGGGAGAGTGCCGTAGGTGGGGTGTACGTGAGACATGGAGGCCCATGGCTATCTGCTCGATGGTCGGGCGGGCGGTGGAGGGGGGTGGGTCGCGGAAAGAGGCTGAGGGACTGGAGGGGGCGCTCTCCTGAGGGGTTGAGTACATGTGCATCGTCTGGGACGTTGAGCGGGCATGAAGTCGTGAGGCGGGGGTGACTGAGCGCATGACAGAGTCGAGGAGACGGGAGGTGCGGGGCTGGGCTGGCTCGTCGGCCATGGCTACGTGGGATGCTGGCAGCTATGAAACTTTGACTGGAGACATTTATCAGGTAGACGGCACGGAGTTTGCCGACCCCTGACGTGGTCCGATGGATCACTAAATGGTGCTCACAGAGCAGATCTCTCTCTATTACTTACAACGCTAATATACATCGTTTACCCGTGCACCTCCATCTCCTCGTCGTCCTCACCCTCACCATCCTCCTCTTCCTCCTCTTCACTCTCGCTTTCACTCTCACTTTCATTGAAAATAAGCGAAATATACTCATCTCCCAGCTGCGCGTTCTCAGCAGCCTTCATTTCCTCGTCTCCACCGTTCCCTCCGCTTCCCTTCTCTTCGGCTAATTGCTCGTCCGGCTCCGTGCTCTTTCCCCTTTTCGCCCATTTCGCGTTCGCCTTGATCACATGCGGCAACTTGCATCCTCGTGTCCTGCATTCTCCCGTCTCTTCAAACTCTGGACATTCTCTCACATGATTCTTGTCGCAGCTCACTCCCCTTACACAGTACCCCAGCACTGCGAAATCCTTGCAAACACCTTCCTTCTTGCCCACGTTCACATGCGGGAATGGACATTTTTCTTTCGTACATCGGCCGCGGTTCAGGAAATGTACGCATAACGGTGTCCGTTCCGGGGTGGGATCATGCGATAAATTGCAGCTATCGGCGTTATGCGGACAATCCCCTTGCATAAATTTCCAACAGATCGCAACTTTCTTTGGATCGTGCTGATAAGGACATGTCAGCCCCCTTGAACAAGTTCCTATTTCAAACAACGTGTCAATAGATCATACACCTAGTCCCGACCCAGACCATACCTGTCTTCGTGAATTTTGAGCACGGCTTGTCAATTTTACGAATCGCAGCCTTCTTCGACCTATATAATCCCCCAAACAGAACGGGGTAAAAAAATGGTGGTATATTAGTAAACCAAGTTCTCCGCAAATACACCCCACGAGGGGCAGATGTATCCGCGAAAACGCCTAAAACAATCCGTATCGCGATAAAAATAAATATGACAGACTGGGTATATGTCCGATTCGTGTTATCCAACGTCATATTTCGGCCACGACGTCCTTTCGGTTTGTACATTCTCGATCTCGGCATCAGATGTCCAGGAGGCCCACTTCGAATATATGCTCCGGTTATCGGAGGTCGAACCTTCTTCGCTTTGTCTTTTGACTTGGCCACTACATCACATTCATGACGTCAGATCGCGGGCGAGAACAAAAAACGCGCAGCTGGTACCCACAATCTTTTCGTACCAGCGATCGGTGACTGGCTTCAAAGGCAACACCACCAATGATCACCTCCTTTCTCCCCCCAGCAACATCTTCCTCGTTTTCCTTACCACTTCCAACCTCAGCACCCATTGAAGACTCGACTGTACCAGCGGAGGTTCCATCATTTTCTTTTCCCTTGCTACTTACACTTGGCGCAAGCCCTGGTCTCACATATTGTTTATGCGGACCGGCTACAACGCCACCTCTTCCTCGTCCACGACCTCTGTAGCCATATCCACTAGTGTAGCCGCTGTTGTATCCATGGTTATATGTATTGTACGAGGAGGAACCAGCCTGATCAGATTTGTGTTGATTGATCGTTGCTGTTCAGTCCAAAACATCAGATATTAACAAGGAATAAGCCTCAACAACATACCTGTCAACCGCGCGATTTCGTCTCTCATTCGATCATCGACGGACGTTCCACTAGTATTAGAAGAAGTCATGACAAGAAAATCGGTTGTACAAAGCTTCAAATAGAGAGATAGATCTGGGAAGAATCCGCCACACGTAATTTTCAATTCAAGAAGGGCGAGTTCGCGATGAGTGTGCGCCGGTTAGAAGCGGTTTAATCTCTGGACCTTGGAGGGTTTAAAGGTCGAACTAGTAGTGGACGATGAAGACAAGGTTGCAGTTGCAGTTGCAGTATGTCATATGATGACTAAAGCGATGAACTCTCACGGGGGTTGCCAATAATAGATTCACTACAAAAATCCATCCATATCTTGTACAACCGCCTTCCAGTTCTTTGCTACCCCAGTCATCACATTGTCCACATCAGCTAGACTTGTCTCCTTTCTAAACACCTGCATGTATACTTCTGCTGGCTCTCTCGCTCCACTACTCTCATTGGGAGGCTGGACACGACTTCGACGCGCCATATGCCAGTGCTGTGGATTTTGTCCTCTCGAAAACACTTCAAGTATATCCGGATCCCTAAAAAATTGCATTAGTCGGATGGCGTAGCGGAAAATACTGGCAACCCACTTTTCTTGTAGACCTTTCGCCTCATACAACGATCCTGATTTTGACTCAAAACGCTTATTGCCAAAGGTGTATTTCCCAGTCGAAGTAATGTGGACGTCTATCGGCTGAAGAATTTTTGACGCGGACGGTATTGAATCACTTGAACTGCAAGACAAATTTTGTTGAAATTTTTTGATGTTGTCGACGCTTCGTATATAGACTCACGATTTTAGTGTTTCTTCCTGCAAAGTGTCTTCTATCTTCTCAAAGAAATCTTCTGCCCTACTTGCCACAGAACATAAATGATCTTTTAGCTCGTCTTCCTCGGGTTCAGACTCGTTTTCTATCAACGCTAGCATCCACTGTCCTTTCTACGCAAGATTAGTCAAGTTGAGCTCTGTCTGCATACAATTTGGGTAACGTACTAGCAAGAAATTCACCTTCCTCAGGCTTGTCGCAAGACTGTCTTCTTCGCCTGGGAGATACACTGATCTTCTCAGGAACACGGGAGGCGCCTTGGGTGTTTCAGCACCCTGTATCGTCTTTCTTTCATCTTCTCCCTCTCCATCTTCACCTTCGTCACCACCCCTCCGTTTCGAATCTAGAGCTTCTTCTTCCACAGAACCTGATCCTCCTCTCATTTCTTCTGAAATCCCATCAACTTCCTTCACTGACGGAGTAGGCGATACATAAGACGAGATAGCATCATCTAATGCATTCTGGTCTATCTTCGCTGCTTCCACAATCGAACCCCTTTCCCCACTATCATCGTCATTCTTTCTTCCCTCGGCCGAATTAACCTTTCCCTCGTTATTCCCTTCTTCAGGAGAAGTTCCCGAAGTCTTCGATCGTTCTTCTCGTTGATCCGTACTTCCTCTCGGCGACGGATGTAAAGAAGGTGGTACACCCGTGTTTCCCGCGGATGAAGAGGCCGAAGAAGGATTCTTACCGAAATTCAACATCCAATTCTTCATATCCGTCATAAATCCTCCAATATCACCGCTGGCATTATTACCACCTTGGTTATTGGGTTTATCCTTGGGTTTATCGGTACCTTTGATCGTAATTTGTGAAGATGTTAGACGATCGCCACCTTCTCCTGAGGGGTCCGGTGTTGGAGGGATTAAAGACATGAGGTATAACGAGAGAGATATTGGGTAGTCGCATTCGAGAAATGGTGTTGGGGGTATGATATTTGAACGAGATAATAAGAGCGGGATAAGCTTGTCTGGAGGCAAATCTTGTAATAGATTGTGTATTAACGGTAGAATTGGTTTGAAATAAGGATGAATCGCGACGCCTGATTGAATGTCAGCCTTCCGAGAAAGAATAAGACCGAAACAATACGAACGTACCAAGGTGATGTCCAAAATCATGTCCGTCCTCTATAGACCATGCCCATGCCCATGGTGTCCAAAATCTTTCCAATTGCAGAGCCAGAGCGTCTTGTCCAATGTTATTAAGTATCGCGGTAAACGATCCATGAGTCAACTAGCAGATGTAAATGTTTAAAACCCATCTAGACGCATATGGAAGACACACCTTGAATCTCTCATATGCCCTCATAATCTCCACCTTTAACACAGCATCCTGAACCGAAGCATCCTCATAATCGTAAACAGGTCCCTCCCGGACCTGCTTTTCTTTTCCCTTGCTCTTGTTCCTATCCTTGGTCTTGCTTTTTCCCTTGTCTTGCATTACACGAGGTGTCTTTGCCAATTCAACGCACTATAATCATTCAGTTATTGAAGAGCCAATTATCTGAAACCCGAACAAGTTGGAGAGGGACGACTGACAGCATGAATCCAAAAATTAGGTTCAGGAGATATCATAACCATTCTCCTAGTTTGCGAATGCACAGTATCCAATGGACTTTCCCCATTAAACATCCTGAATATACCATACCAACCCAGAGAAAAGAAAAACGAATCAATAACGAGTCCATGTTTTTGCTTTACGTGTATGATACGCACTCTGCAAAACTGACTAGCGCCTTTGCCAATCCAATCTGTCTCAATATCTTGTCTCTCGAAACAGCTCTCTCTTTCGAAGTATAGAAAAGAATATGAGCTTGTTCTTCAGCGTCTTCATCATCGTCTGTAGATGTATTGATACTGCGTAAGGTTTGGTTATAGATCGTCAAGTAGACCAGGTTTGGTGAATATCTGTTCATGTCATTAAAGAAGCTACATTTGAAAACGTGTTTTTCCTTAATGTCTACTGATTACCACGCAGCCTCGATCACCCCTATTTGGCGACGTGCTGATGTTCAGCCATTCGATCAACCCCAGGTATCCAACGGAATTAACGACTGAGGATCTATTGACAATGCAGCAATATAGCAAGATATCAAGCGAATGTAGGAATAAATGTATCTCCGAGAACGAAAATCACATTTCTGCTCCAACTTGTAAGTAATGAGATTTCATGTGCCTATTGAGATATATATATGCCACCACTCCAATACATTAGCTTCACCGTCAAGCGTTGATAGCCCCAATGCCCTCCCTCCTCCCCTAGATCATGTATAAGACCTAACCCTCGAGAACCAAAATGATCTCTCATGTTTAAGTGCCACAGGGGTAACATCACCAGTTTCAATATTGAGAGTATCATACGATTGTATATCCAGCCTATTCCATCTTCCTAAAGGTCGAGACCGTAGAGAAAGTGACATGGAGAAAACATATCGAGAGGGCTGTAGTTCAGTTTGTGAGTGAAGATGATGACTGGGACGATGTTGTGATGCTGGATGAGTTATAGCAGATGGTGGTGGTGGTGGTATTTCAATTCCTTTACTAGTCGAAGTTCCATTTTCAGTTTCGGTTCCTAATTCTTCTGGAATTATAAATCGACCACTGGCGTCGGAGAGGTTTGACAGTGTTACAGTCGTTCCAGTGAGTTCCCAAATACCGATGCATAAACCCTTTTGAAATTATCAGAGGAAAAGACGAGACCTTTGGCATTAGTGATCAACTAACCTTCATTCTGAGGGACGGTTTGAGAATGTTGATTATCGTTTGTGGTGGATGTTCCTCGTTTGCGAGCAAAGAAAGGACCTGGCCATTAGGGTAAAAGCGACTGAAAATTACAAAAGGCTTAGTAGACGCAAGATAAAGAGGATGATGACGACTTACAGGTAACGGTGATAGGTAATCAAATGATTCATCTATGCAAACTCTCAGACGAAAGGGAAAGTTTCAACGCATACTGACATACGTTTACCCAGTGGTTTTCACTTAAACCTGGTCGTCTGTGGGACAGGAAAAGATTAGGCCACGTAAAAGAGACCGAGGTGAAGTGCTCACACGTAGTGGCATATGGCAATATATACACCATCGAGCCTCACGCGAGGTTGTTCAATATATATCCGTCGATAGTCAAACATATACCGCGAAACAATTTCAGCCAACACGTCCAAGTCAGGTATCTGAGGTTCCTTATACGTCGAAACAACCAAACTCCTAATATGGTCGCAAGTTAGAAGCTAAATATAGCTCGTTAATTATTACAACGTACCGCCAGATAGAAGATTCCAGTGTTACGATTCTGGCCTTCTTGGAGACTTGCGCAAATCTTTCAATAGACGTAGGATCCAAAAGATGAATTATCTCGACGAGAATTTCCTCAGGAAGATCGTTAAAAATGACTGGTTGAGTTTCATCTTCAGGTTTGAATGCGAGTCTGCCTGGTTCTTGATCCAAGAATGACGCGACGAGCGCACCGAATGTACCGGTTACGATGGCTTGTGTTTGGGATTTAATAGACAACAACCTCATGGTTTCTGTAATCTCATCTGTCATTTCGGTTATGGCACCCGGTGATCGAGTCATAACCGAGTTAGTAGGGGCGGTGGTGGTTGTAGATGGGGTGGAGGGATCCTTCTTTACAATTTGTTGTTCGTATACCATGTTCTTCAACATTTCCTCGCGACGGTATGCACGATCGACGTGAGGATCCTGTTGAGCTCCTAAGTCACTGGTGAGGAATAAGCGATAAAATGGTAGAAACGACGTACCGTACGAAAAGCTTGTCTATAGCACATTAAAGCACTGTCTAGATCTCCAGCCTGTTCGTGAAGAACTGCTTGTCGATAGACACCGAGTGCACTCGATAAAGCCTTCGGACGTTTCTGGTCAAGTATCTCTCCGTCGGGAGTGATGGCCGGATGTTGACCATCGAATGGAGTAGAAGAACCATGGGTTTCCTTGGTGCTGCGCGCAGGAAATATATGAGGGACTTCAGTCGGTCGAGTTGTAGAGGATGATGAGGGCGTTTGCAACGAAGTCCGAGTAGCTTGTTTGCGTCTCTCTAATTCAGCCTTCCATTCCTCTCTGAACCTTGCGAGTTCTGGAGACTCTTCCTCTGGCGAGAGCTCGGTGGCTTTGGCCTTGCCGTTGGCCATGTATGGAGGGAGAGAGTATGATGAGAGATCATATACATATGTTATTGACAGGTAACCCTAACCTTGGTTGTGAGAGCGATCACACCTCCACGTCCACCTCCTCTTCGCCAAGCTCCCATCTCTCCCCCCACCCCCACATCCTTTCTTTTCTTCCGTCCGGCTATGGAGAGCAACAAGGACGAAGCTCTACGTTGTCTCGTAATTGCCGAGAAATACTTCAGCGCAGATAACTTAACTGCTGCGCGCAAGTTCTGTTCCAAGTCCATTTCGCTATTCGGCACCCCTCAAGCGGAAAAGCTGCTGGTCAGGATAAATGAAATTGATACCAACCCTTCTGCCACTTCCTCGCCTGCGAGTGCATCAGCTTCCTCTTCGTCAGCAAAGTCGACATCAAGTGCTGACCCGGGCCCGTCTTCAACCTCGGCGACGGAGGAGCACCCGTCTGTGACCGGTATAAAACATCGACACCAACCACAAGCATCGTCATCGTCGTCGAATGCAAACGGAAATCAGAAAAAAAGGGATTATACCCCAGAGCAGCATGCAGTAGTCAAGAGAGTCCGAGCTTGCAAGGTTACAGAGTATTATGAGATCCTGGCTCTCAAGAAGGATTGCGAAGAGAATGATGTCAAGAAGGCATACCGAAAAGTGCGTAGGCCTACATTTCTCATGCTATGTATTAAACAAGATTTGTCTTTAGTTGGCACTTGCACTTCACCCCGACAAGAATGGAGCGCCTGGGGCAGACGAGGCATTTAAATGTAGGTTTCAACTGTCTTCTGCTTTAAACTCTCAGTGCTGAGCATATCATTGGGCAGTGGTGTCGAAGGCGTTCCAAGTACTATCTGGTAGGTGATCTTACTCTGACTCAAGGTCTCTTAGTAAATTGCGTTAGATCCACAAAAACGGGCGGTATACGATCGTAGCGGGGGGGATCCAGAAGATCGGTTCGGAGGTGGCGGTGGGGACGGAATGTCGTCCTTTTTCAATCAGGGCGGAAGTCGAACACAATTCGACGGGGAAATCAGCCCCGAAGAACTATTTAATATGTTCTTTGGGGGTGGTATGGGAGGACCTGGTGCCACATTTACTTTCGGTCCTGGGGGTCCAAGTACGTATACATGTTATCAACGGCATCTCTTTGTCTTGACAAAGGATATCAAGGTGTCTTTACCACGAGTTTTGGAGGACCCGGAGGAGTGTTCAACAATGCCAGAAGGGCGGGTGGAAACGCACAAGAAGCATCGCCACGGTCACTCTTTCTTCAACTCCTACCTATCATCATTCTTTTCGGATTCTCACTCCTTTCAGCGTTACCCAGCCTGTTCAGTACGCCACCTGTGCCTGATCCACGGTTCACGTTTGTGAGCTCGACACGCTACAATGCACAACGGGAAACGGGTGGGCTGAAAATTCCGTATTTTGTCAACCAGGGTGAATTTCAAAAGCACCCTGTGATTGGAGCTGAACTGGCACGGGATGTGTCCAATGTAAAGAAAGGGCCGGCGTTGAAGAAATTTGAGAATACAGTGGAACAAGTGTACACGCGGGACTTGTATGCTAAATGCCAATATGGGATGGACCGGAGAACGAGGCGGAAGGAGAACGAAATTGGGCTGTTCGGTATAGGGACAGACTGGGAAAAGGTGAAGAAAATCGAACAGGAGCCGATAGAGAGCTGCGATGAGTTGAAGCGACTTGGCGTTATCTGAGTCGGGTCCTGCATCGTATCCTAACTTATATTTATGCATTGTCGCCTTAATTTTTTTCGGACTGGTCTTTCGACTCTGGATAGGTCTATATGTGCTGCAAATATAACACGTTTCTCTATCCTTTATGATGCCTGACCCGACTGCAGCTTTTCCCGCTCAAGCTTGATATAGAAGCTCTCTCTTTGTTCGACTGGAAACGTGAGTTAAAAGACACGGGTGTGTTGCGTCGTGGTGCATAACTTACCTGCGGGAAGGTGGTATCCGTACCTGTGGACGCGCGCGGGTCAGTATCTCATAAGATTGTCTGTACTACGGGCACATACCAGTATGCATAGCCTGAGGCGACGCCAAGACCCATGCCGAGGCTGAGGTCGATGAAGAAGCGTTTTCTGAGTTTGCCGACGATGGGGGCGATGGGCATGGTGGAGGTTTCTGGTGAAGGGCAGTAGGGCAATGTCGGATTTGGGACGAGAGGCGGCGGCAAACAGGAGCACACAGAGTATTACATCAGCGACGGAGGGCAGGGAGAGGCAGCTAAGCGAGGCCACCGCTCTCCTCGCTTTCTGCCTCGAATTACCAGCAATCGACCCCCGTTTTCTCTGCCATTGCATCTTGCATCCTGCCCGTTTGTATTGACAGCGATTTCAATCCCCACTACGACCCTCGCCAAGCTGCCCGCCGTGACGCTCAACAACCAGACCCCCAAATACACCATGGAAGACCCCTCGGGCTCAGGAGGATGGCGCTTCGCCCAGTGCTTCGGAGACAAGGGAGAAGTCGAAGACATTACAGAGGGTAGGCATCTGACTGCGTTTATCCACCCACCTCTCATGCTCACCCACCCGCTCACCCGATCTTCTATCTCTTCTCCGATGCTAATTCCCCGCGCTTCCAGCCGACATAATCTCTACTGTCGAGTTTGATTCCACCGGAAATTATCTCGCCACAGGCGATAAAGGCGGTCGCGTCGTCCTTTTCGAACGCAATGAGATGGTCTGTACCTCCCTTCTGCCCTTTGTCTCGTCCTCGCTTGCCTGTTGTATGTTTTGCTCATCCAATTGCTTCTTTTTTCGCTCTCGACAATCACCCATTCCTCTCTATAGAAAAAGGGCTGCGAGTACAAGTTCTACACCGAATTCCAATCCCACGAGCCCGAGTTTGACTATCTCAAATCCCTTGAAATTGAAGAAAAGATCAATAAGATCAAGTGGTGTAAACGTCAAAACCAGGCTCATTTCCTCCTGTCCACCAATGGTACGCATTCTTGCCTTTGCTGCACGGTTCGATGTCCTTCATCCCTCGTTCACAGACAAGACAATCAAACTTTGGAAGGTTTTCGAAAAGTCTCTTCGCATCGTCTCCGAATCAAACCATACCATTGGCCCCATCTATCGCACACCTCCAACGAAGATGTCATTGCTACAACTTCCTCAAATGTCGTACCAGGAGAACATCGTTGCCGCTGTGCCACGCAAGGTATACGCAAACGCCCACGCATATCACATACATTCCATTTCCGTCAATTCCGACCAAGAAACATACATCTCCGCCGATGACTTACGAATCAACCTCTGGAATCTCAATATCAGTGATCAGAGCTTTAGTGAGTCTTGTGGCGGTACAAAACCGGATTCTGATAGTTGTCTGATTGTGCCCCATCGCATTGCGATTGTCGCAGATATCGTTGACATCAAGCCCGTAAATATGGAAGAGCTAACAGAAGTAATCACAGCTACAGAGTTCCATCCTTCTCACTGCAATCTGTTCATGTACTCGAGCTCAAAAGCAAATATCAAACTTGCCGACATGCGTGACTCGGCCCTTTGCGATAAGCACGCAAAATGTGAATATCTGCTCTGCCGCATCATCCCTCCAACGTCAATCTGACCCATGACCTCAGGTTTTGAAGAAGAGGAGGATCCAACAACGCGGTCATTTTTCTCTGAAATTATCTCCTCAATCTCCGATGTCAAATTCAGCCATGATGGTCGGTATATTCTTCACAGGGACTACCTTTCATTAAAGATCTGGGATATCAACATGGAAACGAAACCGATAAAGACTATTCCCATTCATGACCATCTCAAAGGCAAACTCTGTGACCTGTACGAGAATGATTGTATCTTCGATAAATTCGAGTGTGTGTGGGGTGGCGACGACAAGTACGTTTTCTCCTTCTCTGCCGATTCATCCACTTCTTCTTTTGTCCGAATTGGCCCTCAGTCCCTCGAGCGCCCTCATGTATATAATTCTACGTCATCGTTGATCATCTGTGGAAGGCTTGTGTTGATCGGAGTATCTCAACCCCATTTCTTTTTTTTCTCTACAGGCACGTGCTCACGGGGTCCTATCACAATTATTTCCGAATATACGACGTGGATACTCTCAATGATGTTGTACTACAAGCCGACAAATCTGCGTTCAAGGCTAAAAAGATTGGTGGCCCATTACCTGGAAATAAAAATATGAGGAATGGATCAAAGGGCGGGGCATTAAGAGATGCAATGCAGTTGGACGCGCTTGACTTTAACAAGAAGATACTTCATGCGAGCTGGCATCCTCGGGAAAACACAATTGCTGTGGGTGATCGTCAGAATCACGCAAGCGAATACTCATCTCCAACTTATGCTCTAGATCGCTGCGACAAACAATTTGTTCTTATACAGTGCTGCATGATAACATTTTATCGCACCACGCGCCTGCAGCCTCTTTCATCACGATACTCAATGTTGAAGTCCGCTCCCACTTCCAATCCCCAATCCCTCTCGCGCTTCCCTCCCCATCCTTGACCCCTTCGGTCTACGCTGATTAGAGACCACCATCGTACCACTTGACGTGATTAGACAGCTGTAATCGTTCTGCTTCGCCTGTTTTTCTTACGTATTCCAACAATTAATGGACAAGAATCAAGAGACAAGTTTACTTTTCTGGTTTTATCGGCTTTCCCTCCTCCTTTCTCCTGCGAACGCTGCCCTCTTTTCCCCCTCCTTTTCCGTCTCTACTGTTTTGCCGTGATGCACTGTCTTATCAACACACACGCCTTGTTTTCCACTCTCGTTATCATTCGCGGTAATTATTCCCTATCCATACACACAGATTTTTTTTACAACTCTCCTGCGTTTCCAATGTTTCCAATCACAAATTTTTCTGCGTCGCTTTTTCTACGGTTTCCCTTGCATACCCCGCTCATCTTACACCTCCCTTTCACTTCTGTTTCCTCGAGATTTCGGTTCTCTCTTGATGTTGTATTTTTCTTTTCTTTGCTGGGTATATAACTACATCGACCTTGACTTTTTCCCCCCTTCCATCTATGGCGATGTGGCGGTTGTTGCTTTTTCTGTTCTTCCAAGCCATCGAGCATGATTCATTGACTACCTACCTCTGTCGAAAAATTCCAAATCAACTTTTCCTCGAGATGTTTTCGTTGCCTTTCTTTTTTGCAACTTTTTTTGTATTAGCAGTAGCAAGATAACAAGCAAATTTCTGTCTCTCAGTATGTCTTTGGATGAAATCATAAACTATTTTGTGGGTCCAACAATCTATTGTGATGCGGGTAATGTTCCCGGATAGCTATGCAGTAATATTGGATGGTGCTTAATAAATATCGAAGAGGCTACCCGCTGGGTATACATTGTTTCGCCTGTAAATCAGGTTCGAATTCCGGACACTGACGCGAAATTGTAAAGGCTGGCGCCGATGATGGGAGGTCAAGTGATCAGAACGTGCCCAGAGTCCAGACGCGCCGGATCAATCAACTCTAACTTACACATCGACAACATCAACTCCTCCCCCATGCCACCAAAGAATACCCAACCCTCAACGAAAGACCCGCACGTGTATTTCCTTCCTCGTTCTTTACTATAAACAACTGACTCTTCTATAGAGCAAACACCGTAAAGGTCACGTATCTCCAACGATCTAGGGTTAGTGTCTTCTATGACGTTTAAGTACCGGTATTTTGGGTATTGACAACGCAATATTTGTTTAGAAGACGAGTAAAGAACCATCGGCAGATGACCTGTCTGTTCTTTGAATCCTATACTGCTATCGACACACGCTGATCGATGTTGCTCTTCTCACCCGCGTTCCGCGTTTCTGCTTCCTTGCTTTGCAGTGCCACACCCTCTTCTTCCACCTCGGTCTCCCGTAAACCTACCAATAATATAAAAAGCAAAACTGATGCATTATTCAAGGTAACTTATTTGACCCTTCATTTACTCATTCTTTCGGTTTAAACCCCGCACCGATAGACGCCTGAAAACCCTCCCATCCGTATCGTTGATTTCCGGTATGCGTGCTTACTTTCAATTTCATGTCGTTTTTTCACCAAATGTAACTGAAACCGTATTTTTCCTTCTCTCTTTGGATTTCTAGGACGGAGACTTCACCTAAGCGATTGCAGCACGAGGCGAGTGCCCTAGTTGTAGAAGGACGCGAATAATTGAAGACTAATCTTTCTCCCACTAGCGATCAGGTTCCGTCGTTTTACTGGAACAAGTATCCAAGGATACCAAATCTATCTCATCTGGCGCATCTCCCGATAATAAATCGCTTTCTAGCATATCAAGGATATCACAACCCTCCACCAAGTATGCGGCACATATATTGATTTACTCAGACGTCTGACTCATTTTTTGATACTCCACCGTCACCACCACCATCCACCGCGTTTTCAGCCGCTCGCAAACACCAACATCAGAAGCCAATCCTGACAATATCTCTATAGTTGACAGTATTGCTGAAAGTATCAGTCACAGTGGCAGCAATCGTATCAAACGGACCGAAGCGGAACGGAAACAGTATTTTGAAAATCAATCTGAGTGTGGTTCTATTGAGGGGCATCGGGCATTTTGTACGAGGTGTAAAGAATGGGTGCGATTGTCTTCTCGACAGACATATTATGTGAAACCCTGGGAAGTACATCGAGCGAAATGCGATCAAAAGTTACCAGTGTACGTCCTTTTTTTGAATCATTTTTGGTTGTTGTTGCATATATACTATTTTATTTCATTGTTGCATTGTATGTCCGTTGCTGACGTTGGAGTTTCATAGGAAACATACATACAAAGATCTGGGACTCATTGCTACCATACCGTTTATCGTGCCCCGAACGGAAAAGATTAGAAAGGTTCTATTGGCATTGGATGATAGCGCAGAAACGGTCGAACCTGATCAAGTCAAATGTAAAACATGTCAAGAGTGGGTTCCACTAGAGAAGAAATACAGCATCAGATCCTGGTCAAGACACAAAGGCGCGTGTCGTAGCAACCAAAAGTACGTCTTAACTACTCGTTATGCCCCGAATTTGATATATGCTGGTTCGATTCTGACTTTTCGATATAAATAAGACCTAGTGACATTGAACAGACATTAGAACGAAAGTTGTTCTTTATGTGCGATGCACAATTCAAAAATTTCCGCGACAAACATACTGTTGAATGTCGTGCCTGTAATGAAGCAGTTGCTCTTAAAGCTGATCCGGATTACGACCTTGACTTGTGGTTAGAGCATACGAAAACTTGCCACCTGTGAGTTGTTTTCGTCTCCTCCCAATGACGAGAGTCTTTTTTTGAATGGTGAATCTCAGCCCTCCTGAAGCTCAACTTCGACCGTTATCAGCGAGCGGCTCAACGAAAGCAGGACAAGAAATGCAACCTCAATCAAACGTGGACTCTACCATTGATTCCGCTCAACCCGACCAGCATACCGTAGAATCAACATCGACTATAACCAATCCTGACACCCGAGTTACTTCAACGGCAAGGCCCGTTGTGCCTCCTGAATCTGCCACGTTGTCAACAACGGACAGCGAACGCACTCTAGTTCCATCATCTTCCTCGATATCTATACCGTCATTTTCTCCACAAGTTGATACTGAACCGACCGCTTCAACTTCACGTAAACGTCCGCGGGATTCAAATGAGGATGGTGATATAGATGAGGGGAAAGAGAGTGATGTTGACATGGACGGAGAAAGACCGGCAAGACGTTCACGTCTAGCTGGTTATATTCCTGAGGAAAAGGAAGCTCCGACTGGACTTGGATGGTTTACTTTACCCTTTCAAGCTTTTGTTAAAGGCTTCAAAGAAAGCTTGACGACTTGGGATTCCTAATATTCTTGGTGGTTCCCGTTGATTTCCTGTGACATTTTGTTCTAACACTTCCATTCTGTTTTGTTTTTGTTTTGTATTGGTGGGACAGAGCGAGAGGTATCGTTACAACCCATCTATGTCGCATAATTTGGTTGTAAACCAAAACTTGGATCCATCTTTAGAGAATACCCTCTCCGGAATTCAAGTTAAGTAGTAATCTAATTGTGAATGGCCCTCGCAATGTCATGCATATGCGACACCACAGTGTCGATAAGAATGTTTCGTCATGACGGTTGAGGTTTCATGATAGACTGGGCTGACTTCAAGTTGGGTTGCTCAACTAAAACGGACCTCGAAGCCATCATGCTGATGCGGGATTCAACGTTGTCCAGTGGTTTCTCTCTACATTAGTAGTTCGGTCCGTTGTACTTACTAGGACTGTTGCCCTCGTACCACGTGTGCAGCGCCACAGCGCCCACGACTGATCAGGTACTGAGTAAAGCCCAAGTTTAATTGTACGTCATGTGCATGGTCAATGCCGAAACGATGAACAACAACATATGCCCCTTCTGACCTCTTACTTCTTCCGTTGTAAAATTTGCATCGGAGGCACAAAGCTAATCAGTAATAATGGCGCCTAATGTCCAGGCGCCAGCAGAGAAGCTCTCCACCATTTTTACTGGCCTCAAGAACCGCAATGCTGATGTTCGTGTGCAGAATGCTAAGGAATTGCGTCGTTTTGTAGGTTTGACTCTGACACTCGACATTACATCTACTGACTATGAAGTTGTGTAGGTTTTAACAGAGGTGGCCGATATGTCTTCAGATGCATCGGTCAAAATCTGGGATGAGACTATAAACAGAAAGCTCTTTGAGTTGACGCATAGCCAGAATACAGCGGAGGCATATGGTGGTTTGATGGCAATAGGTGCGTAACTGGAGGCTCTTCAAGCTTTCTACTTTGTTTAATTTGCAGTAGACTATCTCCTCGGTACCGAGCCTGACGAGACTATTGAAGCAAAGCGGAATCTTTTCCGATTCTACAACTATGTTAAGCATTTATTGCCCAATCATGAAGTTTCCCTCATGCTGTATGCATCGAAAACGCTTGGTCGCATAGCAGAAATTGGGGGTTCTGCTTTTGGAGAAAGATTCATGGACTACGAGGTTCAAGCTGCTATCGACCTGATACAACCTGATAAGAACGAGTCTCCTCGCCATGCCGGTGTTTTAATTCTGAAAGAATTGGCTCGCAACAGTCCCACATACTTTCACCAGCACATAGATGTTGTATTCGAGAACATTCTTATTCCTCTACGTGACCCTCGGGTCCATATTCGTGAAGGAGCGGCAGAATTATTGGCAGCGTGCCTTGAAATAATTACCACTCGAGAGCGCCAAACGAGGAGTCCTTACTTCTCCAAAATACTTCAAGATGCTCATCAAGGCCTCAAGGGAAGCTCAATGGATATTGTGCATGGTTCACTATTGACGTATCGCGAGTTATTACTTCACGCGGGAATGGTGGGTCCTTGAATCACCTTAAATGCCAGAAGTTTGACTGAGCTTCATTTCAAAGTTCATGAAGGAGAGTTACCTTGATATCACTGAACAAATCCTTCGTTACAAGTCACATCGAGATCCCCTCATACGCAAAATGGTGATAACGATGATTCCATCCTTGGCTGTTTACGACACACAGACCTTCACCGAACATTTCCTGCACAAAGCGATGGGTCACCTTTTGACGCAATTGGAAAAGCCCGCTGAGCGGAATTATGGTAAGAGCAAATCATTATCTCTTGAAACTGCTTTGGTTGTAATTCTAATGATTTTCCAGCATTCATTGCTATTGGGCACACTGCTAATGCTATTGGAAGTGACATGAAGCCGTTCCTAGACTCTATCATGAATCAGATCAAAATTGGTTTGCAAGGCAGAGGGTGAGTGTATGTCGTTCCGTGGAACCCTGCAGAGTTCTAAATACATATCTGTCAAGACGCAAGAATGCACCAAACGAAGAGCCGCTCTTCCAATGTATGGGAATGTTGGCGGCAGCTGTAGGACCAAATTTGACAAAGTTGCTACATGACCAACTTGACCTCATGATGAGCTGCGGGTTGAGTGAGCCCTTGAAGAATGCACTTGCTATCATTGCGAAACACATACCTCCCTTGCTTCAAACAATTCAAGGTGGGCGGTTTAAGGCTTAAATCATGAAAATTACTCACAGATCCTGAGAAGATCGATTACTGGATCTCCTGTCGCAGGTTTTAAGTGGACAACCATACAAGTCTTTGGGAGCGCCTACGCCTACCGTTAGACAAGATAATACTGGTATCATGTCCAATGTCCCCCCTCAAGTGAGTGCTTCTGTGCGTCCTAAGTTTGTGGTTTAATCTGACTTTGAGAAGGCATCTCACGACAAAAGCCCTGAATTGATTACTCTTGCCCTCACAACACTTGGCTCCTTTGATTTCAACGGTCAGTGCTGCATACTCTGCCCTGTGCCTAGTTGCTGAAAGAGAACCCCGCCATGGTCAGGGCACGTACTCAATGAATTTGTGCGGAATTGTGCAGTTCCTTATCTCGAAGACGACCAACCCGAAGTTCGCCGAGCAGCTGCATTGACTTGCTGTCGACTTCTTGTTTGCGATCCTATTTGCTATCAGTCAAGCAGCCATGCCATTGAGATCATCAGCGACGTACTAGACAAACTGTTAACAGTGGGCATCGCTGATCCTGGTATACCTATTGACCTTCCACCATGGAATGATACACTGATTTATCATTCTTTGTAGATTCGTCGATTCGGCAGACGGTACTTGGTGCTCTACATGAAAAGTTTGACAAACACTTGGCACAGGCAGAGAATGTTCGCTCACTGTTCATTGCTTTAAATGATGAGGTATTTGAAAACCGCATGATTGCGGTGGGTCTTATTGGGCGGCTAGCAAGACATAACCCGGCCTATGTGATGCCATCCCTGCGTAAAGCGTTGATTCAGCTCTTAACCGAGCTCGAATACTCGACTGTGCTGTATGTCTCTTTCGTATCTGAGCACTTTGGTACACTCATTGACCATTTGAAGTCGAAGTCGCGAGGAATGCACGCGGTTGCTAACGCTGCTGGTAAGCTGTACGCAGCGATTTATCAAACCTTACGCCCTACCCATACTTCGGGTCATGTTACAAAAAGCAAATGACGTCAATCCGACTATTTCTGCCAATGTTCTTATGTGCCTAGGGGAGCTAGTTAGCATTGCTGGAGAAGATGCCCTTATTTACGTACCTGATATGATGGCAATAATCATTCAAAGGCTTTCGGATCCATCGGTCATCAAGAGGGATGCTGCGCTACATGCTTTGGGGCAATTATGCTCTAGCACGGGCTATGTCATCACTCCCTTAGTGGATTATCCACAGCTAGTGCCCCTTCTGTCTAGTATTCTGAGATCGGACGGAGCTAAAAATATGAGGCGGGAAGTAGTGAAAGTGTTGGGTATTCTTGGCGCGCTGGATCCGTATAGGCGGAAGGTAAGGAGTGTTCCTCAGATTTATGCTATCACTCACTCATGGTATGACCAGACGCGACCTGATGACGAGTCCATGAGCGAGAAGGTGGCCACTGCTGTCAATCAAGTACCGGCGGTACAGTTCAACACAGTTTCAGGGGCCGATGACTACTTCCAAATGGTGGTCATCAACGCTCTTCTTGCCATTCTTAAGGACCAGGCTTTAAGTAGTCATCATCATACCGTGATTGACGCTGTTATGTCCATCTTCAAGACCCAGGGTTTGAAATGCGTCGCTTTCTTACCACAGGTATGTTGGTCAAGCTTTTGAAAGTGACTATTCTTATACATATCGATGTTTAGATAATTCCTGCCTTCACTTCCGTTGCTCGCACTGCTTCTGTTGCTCGGTTGCAGGAGTTCCATCTACAACAACTCGCCATTCTGGTTGGAATCATCAAGCAACAGGTCCGAAATTACATGCCAGAAATCTTCGCCCTGATTACTGAACTTTGGGAACATTCAGCTCTTCAGCTCCCTATTGTAGTTTTAATAGAAGCTCTGGGTATAGCTCTTGATGCCGAATTCAAGCCATTCCTTCCTACTATCCTCTCCCTCATCCTCAAAGTCTTTGAAGGAGGTCCTCCTGACGACAAACGAAGTTCTGTCCAAATCAAGGTCTTCGATGCGTTCCTTACCTTCGGCTCGAACATCGAAGAATACCTTCATCTCGTGATACCGATTATTGTGAAGACATATGAGCGCGATGGTAGCACTCAGCTTCGTAAGAAAGCCGTTCAAACGATCAATGGGTTGGCACGTAGTGTTAACTTCTCTGATCACGCATCCCGCATCATCCATCCTTTGGTTCGAGTGCTGGACAATTCCAATACGGAGCTCAGAATATCAGTCATGGAGGCTTTATGTTCTTTGATGATGCAACTTGGAGCCGATTTTGCCATTTTTGTTCCCACTATCAATAAAGTATGCTTTCCCCCTCTCTCGTATCCCTTTCAACTTGACTGATCTCATGACAGAGCATCATGCGAAACAAGGTCGTCCCTCATCATGTGTATGAAAACATGATCAACAAACTTCTGAATGGCGAACCACTTCCTCAGGATATGGCCCTACAGGATTCGCTGTGAGTGTGCACTCAGGTCAAACAGTATCGGGTATCTAATTTTTCTTGTTAGTGAGCCGAACAAAATCACAGAATTTTCTGCCCCTGCTGAAGCAAGCAAAATGACTGTCAATCAGCAACATCTTAAGCAAGCGTGGGACGTATCTCTGGTTGCTACCCGAGAAGACTGGTTTGAGTGGATTCACCGGCTTAGTGTTGAGTTCATGAAATAATCCCCATCCCATGCCCTCCGAGCGTGTATGGGTCTCGTTGATATACACCCTCCCCTTGCGAAAGAACTTTTCAACGCCGCTTTTCTCTCTTGCTGGAGCGAACTATATGACCAGTATCAGGTTCGTCTCTCAATTGTAACCACCCTTTTTGTTAGTCAACGTACACTAGGAGGACCTGGTTCGCTCTGTCGAACATGCAATTACATCAAACGACGCACCCCCAGAGCTTATACATCGTCTGCTGAACCTGGCGGAGTTCATGGAACATGAAGAAAAACCACTTCCTATTGAGCATCGAACCCTCGGCGAGTATGCGATGAAATACATGGCATATGCTAAAGCTCTTCACTATAAGGAACTGGAGTACTTCTCGGAAGCTTCTCCTGCTGTCGTCGAATCCCTCATATCCATCAACACACGCCTACAACAACATGACGCCGCATGGGGTACTCTCATCACGGCTAAAGAACAATATAATGTGACTGAACATGAAGAGTGGTATGAGAGGTTGGGACGCTGGCAAGATGCGCTAGTTGCCTACGAGAAAGCAGCGGATAATGACCCGAGTGATCTCGAAGTTCAATATGGACGGATGAAGTGCCTTCATGCCCTTGGCGAATGGGAGCAGTTAGCGACACGGGTTAATGAGCATTGGGCTACCGCTTCCCACGACGATCGTCGAGATATTGCGCCAATGGCAGCCGCAGCAGCGTGGACGCTCAATGCGTGGGATGACATGGAAGACTACGTCAACAATATGAAGTCTGACTCTCCAGACAGGGCTTTCTATAAAGCTATTCTTTTCGTTCAACAAAATCAATTCCCCAAGGCATTGTCACAAATAGCGAAGGCTCGTGATTCGTTAGACCCTGAACTAAGCTCTTTTGTTGGAGATAGTTATGGACAACTATACGGGTGGGTTCTGAGCAATGGACCTTCTACTTCTCGCCTATTAATTGAGCGCCGACAGTGTCATGGTTCGCGCTCAGATGCTATCAGAGCTGGAGGAAATCATTGCCTTCAAGCAGTATGCGGATCAGCCCGAAAGGCAGCTAACGATGCGGAAGACGTGGCTCAAGAGGTTCGGCGCCACATTTTTACCAGTCGAAAAAGAGTCTAATTCCCGTCCAGGTTACAGGGCTGCCAGCCAGACGTTGAAATATGGCAGAGGATCCTGCAAGTGCGAACGCTGGTTTTGAACCCAGAAGACGACCCGGTCATGTGGATTAAATTTGCTAATCTGTGTCGAAAGAACGATCGCATGCCGCTGGCCGAGAAAACCATCAATTCGTTATTGTCGCCAGAGAGGGTAAGACTTTTCGATAGTTTTAGGCGTCAACATGCTGATTAGCTTCAGTTTCGGCTCCAAGATCATCATACCAAGGCGACCCCAAATGTTGTATATGCTCATCTGAAGTATATGTGGGCTCAGGGCTCCAGAGAGGAGAGTCTGGAGTTTCTTCGTCGATTCACTGAAGAGCTTGCGCATGACTTAAGTCAAGAAGTCGGTGAACCTTCACATCAACTTTCTATGTCGATCTCGAAGCAGAAGCTAACGGAACTATCGAAACTCCTTGCGCGATGCTATTATAAACAGGGTGAATGGCAGGCGAAGCTAGGTGACGATTGGGGCACTGTGAGCTTCATATCATTTTTCAGTAGCTCACCGCACTAATGATCGGGTTCAGAGGAACACAGAGGACATTTTGCATGCTTACTACTTAGCGACGCACTATGACGCCACCTGGTACAAAGCCTGGCATACTTGGGCTCTGACTAATTTCGAGGTTGTAAGTGAACTGGAGGCTCAAGCTGAAGGTCGGACAGTCGATATACCGGGAGAAGGCATTGCCGCACATGTCGTTCAAGCGGTTGAAGGTATGTCATATCGAGTTTACGTGAGGATCTGACGCAGATATGTTATACAGGGTTCTTTCGTTCCATTGCCCTGAAAAACTTTGATGCACTTCAGGATCTACTGCGGCTACTCACTCTCTGGTTTAAATTTGGTGCACATGACGATGTCAGTGATGCAATGGCAAATGGATTTTCTACCGTAGAAGTTGATACATGGTTGGAAGTTATTCCACAAGTGAGGTGCAAGCTTCATCTCCTTGAACGCCACTCAATGAGGCTTAGATCATTGCCCGTATCCAAACGCCATCAATCAACATACGTCGCACCATCAGCAATCTTCTCACCGACGTGGGGAAGAATCATCCACAGGCACTAATATATCCCCTGACTGTTGCATCTAAATCTTCAAGTGTCGCTCGGATGAAAGCTGCTCAGGCTATCATGGATCGGATGGGTGCACACAGCCCATTGATCGTAAATCAGGTTTGTAACACGTCGTTTCAGTTCAGGAAGAATAGGTAGTTCATCACAACGTCAGGCACAATCGGTCAGCCAAGAGCTTATTCGCGTAGCTATTCTATGGCATGAATTATGGCATGAAGCTTTGGAGGAAGCATCAAGATTATATTTCACGGAAAAGAATCCGGATGGGATGATGGCTACTCTGGAACCGTTACATGACCTTTTAAAGAAGGTACACAGTCTTTGAAATAATGTCTCTCCTACTGAGTCACTGCTAGGGACCACGAACTGCCCGCGAAACTTCTTTTGTTCAAGCCTTTGGACGTGAGCTTCATGAAGCCCGCGAAGCCTGCCGCCGATTCCGTAACTACGGAGAAACCGCAGAGCTAGACAGAGCCTGGGACATCTATTACGGGGTCAGTGGTTTGAATGAATTTGATGGACTTCTGGCTGACGCGGAACTTTGTGCCTCAGGTGTTTAAGCGCGTTGACAAGCAGCTGCCCCAGCTCACCTCCCTAGATTTGCAATACGTATCACCTATCCTTCTCAGGTCTCGGAATCTAGAACTTGCAGTCCCAGGAACTTACTTGAGCGGTCGGCCTATCATTCGAATACATAGTTTTACAACGAAACTAACAGTTATCACGTCCAAAAAAAGACCACGACGACTGTGTCTGAAGGGTGACGATGGACGCGATTATCAATACATTCTCAAAGGTCATGAAGATCTCCGTCAAGATGAACGAGTCATGCAGCTGTTCGGCTTGGTCAACACATTGCTCTCCGTCGACACGAACAGCTTTAAACGTCGCCTTCACATTCAGCGTTATCCCGTTATCCCACTCGCACCAAATGCCGGTTTATTAGGCACGATCCTAGACAGCGATACCATGCATGTCCTTGTCCGTGACTACCGTGACTCAAGAAAGGTCCTCCTCAACATCGAGCATCGTTTGATGCTCCAGGTCTGTTTCTAATTTACTGCTGTAGACACGTCGCTCACTGGCTTCAGATGGCCCCTGATTACGAGAACCTCACTCTATTGCAAAAAGTCGAAGTTTTCGAATACGCACTCTCGAATACCAGTGGCCAAGACTTGTATCGCATATTATGGCTGAAGAGTACCAACTCTGAGCATTGGTTGGAGCGTCGAGCAACTTATACACGATCACTGGCCGTGAACAGTATGGTTGGGCATATACTCGGTTTGGGCGATCGGCATCCTGCCAATTTAATGCTGGTTCGAAGTACGGGAAAACTTGTTCACATCGACTTTGGTGATTGTTTTGAAGTTGCCATGCACCGCGAGAAGTTCCCAGAGAAAGTACCATTCCGGCTGACGAGGATGTTGACGCACGCTATGGAGGTGTGTCTCAGTCTCATTCGCGATCAAGCCCGGCATTTACACTTATACTAGGTCAGCGGCATCGAGGGAAGCTTCAGGAATACTTGCGAAATCACCATGAAAGTACTACGTGATAATAAGGATTCCCTTCTGGCAGTCCTGGAGGCATTCGTATACGATCCCTTGATCAATTGGCGGTTGATGCAGACTGAGGGTGAAGGCCGACGCAACGAAGGTGAGGAAATTTCCCGTCACCTATGACCCACATTAACAATATGGGATAGTGGATCCAGATCGCGCTGTTGAAGTAGCCCGCGTTGCTGTGCATCCTCAAGGGCCTCAACGGAGACTTGGGCCCAATGAGAATGATATTTTTAACGGTACGCTTCTCGCGCTAAAAAAACGCGGCTAACTGATGCGTGTTTGCAATGGTAGAAGCGCAAGGAGAGCCCGGTGCGCAAGAAATACGTAATGAGCGAGCACTTTTTGTTTTCCACCGCGTCCAGCATAAGCTCACTGGTTCGTCCTTCCCCTGAACTCTGATGTCGACTTGACACTGACTTCAACCAATATAGGCCGTGACTTCAACCCTGAAGTTACTTTGGCTGTTCGAGATCAAGTTGAGAAGCTCATTGGTCAAGCGACTGCCCTTGAAAATCTTTGTCAGTGCTACTCAGGCTGGTGCGCGTATTGGTAGGGAGAAGATTCTGGCCGTGGGAATAATATAGAGGCTATTATTGATGTCAAGTTGCATTTGAGTTGTATTGCTCTGAACCTGTAATTATATACCCTGCTTGACTTTTACTTGCATCTTCATTCTTGAGTGACGTGCAATTTCGAATGCCGCGTGGGATTCCAAATGCGAGGAAAGACGAAAGTGGATTGCGTTTCACGACATTCAACGTACCTCTATCGTTAGTCCTACTTATCTCATTCTTGAGGAGCAATATCTGATGTTCGAACAAGTGCAAACCCAAAACATGTCAATTCTACATACCTAAAATATGATACACAAACATTATGGTCGAGGAATGCTTCTAAGAGACTACGAGAAGGCAATAACGAAGATTCCAACGCCCAGCCGGAACCACAAAGGTAGGTGCAAGAAAGCGGCTAGGAGCTTTGTACCCTATCTGAAACATACTCCCATAGGCGTGGGTCCCAAGTCATCGTCATACATCCAGGTTCAAGGTACATTCGGATTGGCAAAGCCTCTGACGTTGTTCCCGTTTCTGTTCCCTGCGTGGTCGCTCGCAAGTGTAGAACCGAAGCTCCAAAGGTGACGCGTATCAGAAGCGTCGTTCGACCTTGGAATCAGTTTACAAAAGATGAATCCGCCGAAAT
Source organism: Agaricus bisporus var. bisporus H97 (assembly GCF_000300575.1). Classification (NCBI taxonomy): domain Eukaryota; kingdom Fungi; phylum Basidiomycota; class Agaricomycetes; order Agaricales; family Agaricaceae; genus Agaricus; species Agaricus bisporus. The sequence continues at coordinate 934,687 of NW_006267369.1, read as the reverse complement.
AACAAGAGCAATGGAGGCAGAGGAGATGGACTTGAAAGATCCAGTAAGCAGCCCCCCGACAATCTATACGGCCATTCACACACCCTCACAGTTTCCCGATAAATTAACCGCTGTGACCGCTTCACTAAAGGAGCGTATGAGGTTCTTCAAACTTCGAGCGACGCCCAATGCCACGGTTATATCAGAGACATTCAACAAACAATTCCAACCTGAGGTTATCCCAGAAATGAACGATTTCTCTGAAGCCGAGTGGATTGACCATACGTCAACAGAAGACGTCCTCATCGGAGACAACGTTTGTATTATCACACTACGCTATCAAACATTGAAGATTGACCTGGAATCAGGCCCTCCGCATTGGGGATCCTGAAAAAGCCGGATACGTTGTTCGTCGACCACTTTACAACCGAACATTCAATCTTCATGATTACGCATCAATACAAGCGGCCTTGAGTGATTTGGAAGCAATCATCCGGATGACGTTGCATGAAAAGCATGAACTAACGCAGCAAGATTATAAGGTCTGTAGTTCGAACTTCCTGACTTCCTCGTTTACCTGTGTGCAGAATTATTCCGTGATCTTGGTTATACCTGATCTCTATGATCGAGCCTATGTGCATGAATTCCTTGACCTTCTAGTGTCTATGGGCTTCAAACGTTTCTGCGCCCAACAAGTATGACATTACTTCGGTCAGGTCTTACATTAATCTGAAGGAGCCCACAGGAATCACTCGCTGCTACCTATGGTGCTGGAATATCCAATGCTTGTGTCGTCGATATCGGCGCAACAACTACCAGTATTGCTTGTGTAGATGAGGGTTTAGTATTGTCAGACACGAGGTATGTTGTATGTATTCGTCTAACTCTTCTTATAAGCTGTTGACCACCGCAGGATGAGACTCGGAGTAGGAGGAGATGATATTACCGAATTCCTTCACGTTCTCCTTCGAAAGATTGAGCTACCATATAGAGACATGGATTTATCGCGAGCTTATGACTGGAGTGTCATGGAAGATTTGAAGGCACAAATATGCACTTTAACGGAGGTATGTCACTCTTCGTTACTATTAACAATATCTGAAGTACTATTTCAGAGTGATGTGGCGGTCAACTTGTATGGTTTCACGGTTCGCCGGCCTAACCATCCCACAGTAAAATATGGATTTCGGGTATACGACGAAGTCATCCTGGCTCCAATGGTTTGAGTTTACCTAGTATTATGCATGAAAAAACCTAATCTATTATCCTTGTCTTCAGTGTCTTTTTGAGCCTCCTATCATCGAATATGAAGCCAAACGTCTTCCTGTGAAGAATACGCCTAGTTCTATGGTCACTGATGAGATAGTTGATCATACTTCAGATCTCATTGTACGTGTTCCCCACTCCTCGGCCTTACTCACCTTGATACCGCCACAGACGAATGCAATGGTGATATCTACCCGACATCTCATGCCACAAAATCCCGAAAACACGGCGAACAAATCGCAGCCTCCCACCACTCAAACGTCTGGTAAAAAAAAATACGTTAATTTGTCCCAATCGGTTTTATCGCTAACCTACTGCTTCAAGGAACTTCGACGCCAAAGAAAGTTGAAGCAGAACAACCAGCAATTGTCAACGACACTTCAGGGTCTCAGGGTTCAATCGAAGCACAAGCAGATGCTGCAGAAGATGGTTCCAAAAAATCTGGACAGCTTTCTCCATCAGCCGAGGCTACTCCACCAACGGCGGCCCCTCAGCCACCTGCTCAAGTTTATGCGGGGGGTTATAGCATTGACGTTCCCTTCGAGGCTAGCAAGTTACCATTGGATGTTGCTATATTCAATAGTGTCCGCGCAGCAGGGGATGATCGTATCCGCAAATATTTGCAAGCAGTATTACTGATTGGCGGTACTGCCCACATTCGCGGAATCGGTCCCGCACTAGAGAGCAGGTACGCATTGGCCTGGTTCATCCATGTATTCCACCTCGAATATTTTCCCTGTAGGTTGCAAGCCATTGCAACACCCGTTGTGTCTGGTATGGAAAAGGTACAGGTTATTCCACCTCCCAAGGATGTGAACCCCCAAATTCTGGTCTGGAAAGGCGGCGCCGTACTTGGAAAAATGGAGAGTGTGTCAGAGCTTTGGATGACACCTGCAGACTGGGTGGGTCTCCAGCTGTCTTGTGTTGGAAACGCTAACTTTGTGACCGAAGGAAATCTTGGGTATGCGTGGTCTCAAAGAAAGGTGTTTCTTCCTATAGGTGTAGTCGACTTGGAAGTTAGCCTTTAGTCGAATAACAACATGCCCGATTGGAGCTTGTTTATCGCCTGGGTATCCTACATGCGAACGAAAGTACTTGGATCAGGTGTCTCAAGTGAAACTACGACAGAGAGTGCTACAAAATAAATCAAAAGAAACTTGAATACTCATGATACAAATGTCAATGGAATGAAACCGCTTAATTAACAAAACAATTAAAAAACGAACGGGGGTTATACCTCGAGTCTCTGCTTGAGTATAAGGAACTCATGAGATCCAAGCATTGACCACGATTGAACAAGTATATTCATTTCGCGTTTGCCATCACTATTCACGATTTTGAAACATGGCCACGAAGTTCATGAAAATATGCGCACCTATCCCTTTTGAGCCACTCATTTCTTGAAGCTCCACCTTGCCTCCAGCCGTCGAGGTCAGCCTCGGATGATAAGCTGCCATCTTCGACTTTGGGACCCCCTCTTTTCTGCTTCCGCCCTTCCTTGTCGGCGTCTGATATCCGTAATGCCTCGGGATCCTCCTGCTTTACGACCGGTAACGAAGAGCCAGCAAGCTTATCAATTAGGGACTCAATGACTGCGCTCGCCACCCGGTTCGGTACAAAAGGGAAGGTGATACCTGAACGAGGAACACGATCGGGCGTGATCATCAAAACGCTACGGCAGATAGGACAGTCAACAGCTTCATGCCATCCTCCACAGACACGGTGTAATCGCGAGAAGAACCATTTGAGGATGCAGATGGCACAGAAGGTATGTCCACATCGAGCAGGATTCAAGGTGTAAGGATAGGCCATTATCTCATAACACCTTATTGAATGAACTGTCAGCCACCGTCAGAGCATGGAATACTTTGTTGACGTACAGTGCACATGTGAAATGTTCCTCGAGCTGGCTCAAGGCGTTCTGAGCCTCCCGCTTAGCTACCTGAGATAACTGTGTGGCCGCCTCGTCTTCCCTGTCGATGAGAGACTGCAGTCGTTCATCTAGTTGTTGGTTTCTGGTCTTGCACTCCTGCTCTTTGCATGAAAGAAACTTTTCCCATTCTTCGAGTTCGGAAAAAGTCATCCGAGAAGATCTTCGCATGGTATGGGCTGACAGGATAGAAGGAGTAGCCGCCATGCCGGGTCGTTCACTACATTCTGTAACGCAGGATTGCAATCCTGTCATAGGTGATTCCCTTGGCGGCATGATTTTTCTTCGTTTCGCTGGAGGTATTGTGGGCACATTTTGTACTGACAAAATGATAAACGCCAGGCGCAGAAAATCGGAGCAACGAAACAAGCGCACCTTGGCGACTGCTAATCCTAGAAGAACGTCGGGGAGCGACGGGGTCTGGCTCGGAGATCGTCGTCGACGATTTGGACGGCCGCGGCATGGCGGGGGGCGGTGTGCGAGGGGAGAGCGGTGAAGCCAGGTTTCCCAGGTTCCACCGATAGGGGCATTATCACGTGTTTCTCCCGTCTTCATATGTTTTCTTTGCTTCTTTGCGCAACATGTCCTGGAAGAAACATTTCTCAAACTCGCTTCTCAAACAATCCCATGTGGCACTTCTGTGGGTCCCTCCATAGCGTCCGTGACATCGACGTCTGCATTTCACAATGAATTCTTCTGGTATCAATGCAAAGAAACGTCTGACGAACACCAGTTCCATTGCAGTCGCTCGCACTATCGATGGGGGTTTCTTTCTCAGTGGAACCATCTCCGGTACATCATTGTGGTACACGCATCTTGGACCAACAAAATTTACGCAACAATGCATGATTTCGCCTGATTCTGGTTAATTCACAACAGCATTCTACTACAATGGTGTAATACTCCTCGCCACCTTTGGATTAGTACCAACTCTGTGTGCCCCAGCCTCAAGAAGTCGGCCTGCATTTTTTTTGCTTAGAGGCCTGTCGATTTTCTTATCTGCACATCGGATCATTTTCGACCCTGCAGATACTTGGCGACCGTATATGTAGTTGTGAGTGTTTTTTTTTTTCACCGCAGCATTGCTGTACTCACAAGCCTTCACTTTATGAGATGAAATGTAAACGTCAGAAAAAAGTGTCAATCAGTACTTCATTATGTTCGAGAGCTCAATAGACATGAGTATCCTTGTTCTGCCAAACCGCATGTTGTTGATTGATTCTTGAAATTTTTGTTCAGACCCCTTCAGATCAGGAATGCAGCATACTGCGACCAGATGTTATCTACGCAAGTACAAGAATGACATTCACTCTCGGTGACTGCTTGATAGCGAAAGAGACGTATTTCATCTCGATCTTGGAATTGAACCGGTTCAGGCAAATTTTCTTGTTCAATGCTGTAAGCGACGTCAAATGATCTCACAACCCTTACCCATTCCTTATCCATCCAATGCTGCAGTGGTGAAGCTGCCACATGCGTTACTTTTCCACCCTCATGAACGGTGTCATAATACCTCAAAATTATTCTTCCCCGGACAAGGGTCCATGGACATCCAATCATCCTATATTTGCTTTCGTATCTCTCACGATTATCCACCCAGTTTTTGCTTCAGTGCAGCCTGCCATGACAAACGACAGAGAACCCCTCCGTTAAGACATATTCTGACGCCAAAAACCTCTGCATTTGCAAATCACTTCTTTTAACCCCGCAAACCACCGCCTTCATTTCGTACGCTTCTCAGCTTCGTGTCGGATCTATGAGCCAGACCCAAATTGAACGCTCGTTTGCCACCGCCGCCACCGTCAGAGTCAAGAAACACTGTTGGAACATGATTGCATCCCGCGATGTAGTTGTAAATGGAACCCGTTTTACATTTTCCCTACCAGATTACGCACTCGGGGTTGTCGATCCTCTGGCATCACCAGCGTCATTGTCAGATGTACGCCTTGCAGTTTAATCCAGTGTCAATATGTGAAACGCAAATGGCCATTCTCCTTCCAAACCCTAAATTTAACCACCAAGTTTTCGGCCTGAGCGCCCCGGAGACTGGTTCGGTTGTGGAGAGTCAGTTGCACTGACACATCTCAATTTAATCACAATCTGTGCAAAGAGATCCGACTCTTCCGGGCAACTTCGACATCAACATGTCACTGCCCCGGTCTGTATTCAATACAAAGCCACATTCACTCATAGTGGGGGGTGAATGCCGTCGTCACCGACGCGAAGACTGAGCTAGGATCACCGACGTGAAGAGATTATAATCAACAATCAAGTTCTCAGATTACAGAGGACAGTCAAACATACTCCAATATGATCCACAATAACATTGTTCGTTCACTATCACCCAGCCCGGATATACGGATTTGAAAATCGGACAGGGATCGGACCAGTTGTTATAGGGTGGGAAAGTTTTCTATTTATTCCATCGTTTTATTTTGGATCCTCGTTCAACTCATGTTCTTTTTTTCCCGAGGAGTTGAACGTGGGTAGGATCATCCAACGATCAGCGGAACGCGAACACAACAATTGCGTGCAATCGGTACGCAGAAAGCGACAGCCCTCAGGGTTGCCTCCTCCCTATCGAATGTTTTGAAAGTTATCATGGATCCCTGTCAGGGATCAACAGCGGGCTTGGAGCAGAATACCGCGAAAAATCAAGCGCTCATCCCTTCGCTGATAATATGATTAAGCAGCAGTCATGGGCGCTGCGGTTAAAGGGTCGAAGCACGGATGATGTGTACCCTCTAACATGAACTCAGTCCATTTTCAACAATCGTACGGATGAATATTTCCGGCACCTGACCTAACAATGTTGAAATCGGTGCGCACTCATTGCAAGAAGCATGATTTACTATTCTTTCCTCCTGAAGAACGGGTCGTCAAATCATGTCTATGTTTGGCTATGGAGGAGACTTGCGACGGCCAGACTGCCGAGGAGGATTGTTTTTGGACAATTCATCTCGTGAGATGGATCTCAGATCTGATAGCGGTCTCAGTCGAACCAGCAACAAAAGAATCGGTCTCCATAAGGCAATACTTTGTTTTGAGTTTGAAATAAGCTGACGGAGCCGGTAGCTGAGTTGCGCTCGCGCGTACGAGGGGAAAGGATGCGGAAGAAGGCGGGAAGAAGCGGGGGAAACAGCGAGATGAGCGGAGCGAGGTGCTGGGCGGCTGAAGGACAGTGTGCGGATGAGAGAGGGTGGCGGAAGGGAGAAAGGGAAAGAGAGCGGCCGGAGAAGGAAGGTGATCGGTGTGGTGGGTGGCCCGGAGCCAGTTGAGTTGCCGCTGCAATTGATTTGGACGAAGACGCTGGTTCATCCGGACTGAATTGTGTCGCAAAACGCGTCGAACACGGTCACCTGGGTCACGTCACACTGTATGGAATAAATGGCAAGCTCAAAAGAAGCCAAGGAAGTTGATACACGCGTGACGTGGAGAAGATGGTAAAAAGAACAAAAAAGGCAGTTGGCTTCTAGAAATCCTTACGAAGCTCGATATGATGTTATTGATTGTTCGGCAGTGCGTGCTCTTTTTGAGTTTTGTAATTAATCTGACAGCGAGTGTCACGTCACGCTCAATCTCAGATGCGTTCGGGAGGCGTACAAGACAAGAGACGCAGGTTGGACGACGAATTCCTGCGAAACCACTTCAGCCGATTAATTTCGCGGCTGCTCGCTCCTCGTCGCTCTGGATGATGTCCCAGGTCCTTGCTCCTCCATCGCATCTCGACGTTTCCAAGTGCATCCCCGACTTCGTATCGCGTCACAAAGTCGCCTCCTCTCCCTCCTTCTTCACCACCCTCGGCAACCTGGTACCCGTAGCTACCTCACCCATTCATTCAGACTCTCCGACAGGGTCTGTGGACGACGACGACTCGTCGCCTCATTCGTCCTCGAGGTCTTCCGGACAACCTCCTTATGCTCCACGGCCTTCGGCCGCCTTTGATTCCCCTCTTACCTCCCCTACAACTGACATGTTCAACCTCAATTCTCGCCCAATTTTGGTTGCTGCCCAATATCCCCCTGGCTCTCAATCTCTTAATAACGCCAGTGACACGCTAAAGAATTCTGACGCCGTCGGCTCTTACCTGTCAGAATCCCCATCTCCCGTGGACGTCCACCGTCCTCCTTCGTTTTTCCATCCAATCAGTGCGCCACCTTCGCAGGAACGCTTCCCCCTTACAGGTGCTCCATCTTATCCGGGGGACGATCGTACTGCCCCAGAATCTCTGACAGATCGCTGCACTCGTCAGACCCCACACGATAAATATTCAAATTCGTGCTCTCAGTCTAATTTGGAGCAGCGTCGAATGTCCGAGCCAAACATTTTGGGAAACACGTCTACTTATGCTCCCCCCTCGGAGTCTTGCGACCGTCTCTCTCAATACCCTTTCGCGTTCAACCCATCCTCACAGTCCGCTCGTTCCTCGACCTATATGTCAAATTTGCAAAGAGGCTCAAGTCTCGCAGGATTGCGAGATCTTCGGCATTCAGACTATCCCTCATCTCAGTCGCAGTGGAAACACAGTGAAGATGTTTATGAGAATGGTCTTTATGAACCTATAACGCCTCTCAGTGCCACCTTTCCAGGTAACATGCTGAGCCCATCCGGTGTTCAGTACTCTCCCGGTGGTGGGGATCCCTATGGTTCTTCACCGCCGAACACGGGAACCTCTACCTCATCTGCTCCTCCTCTCGGCTCCCTGAGCTATAGCCACTTTGGCTCTCGTTCTCAGGTGCCAAACATGCAGAGGGGTACCACTCTTCAAGGCAGTTTCACAGGCGACAGTAATAGCAAGACATACTCTTTCGTAGCTTTACCTGGGAATACTGTCAAAAAGCGTCCTCGTCGGAGGTACGATGAAATCGAGCGTCTTTACCAGTGCTCGTGGCCAGACTGTAACAAGGCGTATGGTACCCTGAATCACTTGAACGCACATGTTACAATGCAAAAGCACGGTTCTAAGCGGACTCCTAGTGGTAAGTCATTCTCTTGAATGTCTCTGGCATTGTCATTCATGTGTCGGCCTTTCCCCGACAGAATTCAAAGAACTACGTAAACAGTGGCGAAAGGCCAAGAAAGAAGCAGAAGCGACTGGTCCAGTCCATGGATCCGCTCGGCGGATGTCTGGTTTACCCATGCGACCTGATGAATCTGGGGCCTATGATGCTCGTTATGGAGTGATGCAATACCGTCAGCATCCCGCGATGGGCTTATCGGTCAACGTCCCTCATGCAGGCTCCGCCGATCGGTTTGCTGTGCCTATCGAAGACATTCGCTACCCTCTGCATGGACGCGACGAGGAGGCTTTTCATTACGGTATGCGAAGGTTCAGCAACGCAGGCACTCCATCTTCCTGGCACGCTAACAGCAGCTTGTCGTCGCGTGCCGGCCTTACTCAATCTTATATCTCATCTTCCCTTCCATCCCAGCCTAACCACGCCTCCCCACCTCCGCGGACTGTAGGAAGGCTGGTTCCGGACAGTGCGCTGCTGACATCCTTACCCGGTTACCAAAATCATCAGTCCCATGCAGGACTCCCTCCATCTCTCCATCCCGGTAGCGATATGGCATACCCTTCCGAAGGTTATGACCTCTACGAATCAGACAGCCGACCCGGTACGGGTCACGCAAGCGTAGGAGACCACGTCAGTGGAGATGATTTCGACCACCGTGGTTGAGGTCCTGTTATACAATGCTTCTGACACCATGCTAACTTTGTATGCGTCTTTATCCCTGCCGGTTCTACTCGTGACCACACTCTATCGCACCCTAATCCCGGTACATAATCGACCGCTCGATTCATACCATAATTGCCACCGTCAGGCAAGTTTTCGATCCTCTTTGCTTCTCTTTTTTGTCTTATTTTCCCATTACATTTGCCTTGTCGCTCTCGGAAATGTTATCTATAGTAGACCCGTTGTATTCCCCTGGATTCATCTTGTAGATTCCCTTTCTCCTCGGGCGTCCTCTTTTCCCTTCACCTTTTTTTCGGTCTACATTATTCGCTTTCTTATCGCAATTATCTGTATACTAGCTTGCATTCCCTATATTCTTGCAATGGCCTCTTATGTGGGGCCCCTTTTTTCCCCTGCTATTTTTGTATCTATTGCTTCATTTTTCTTCTCCTGTTTAAGTGTATATACTTATTTGTCTATTTGTTTTCTTGGTCTTTCGGAGTAATAATAACGGATCTGTATCTACTTACCACTTAGTAGCTTCAAATTGTCTCGAGTAATGATAAAGATTTGGTGGGAATAAGTAGTCGAGAAGAAAACGAAGGTGGACCGGATTGGATCGACCCGTCACATCACCGTGAGAAAAGAATTCGGAATCTAGAAAAACCCTTCAGCGGGTCGCGGATACTAAGATGCTTACGGATCGAAGATACATCGACGGCCTCCGGACGGAGATATTCCTCCTTTCAGACCCGGAGTAGCCACACACGAGCCCACAATTATACACCCTGCCGGACGAAACTACCTGAAGCCATACGTTATTTTTTTCTTTCTACTCCTAGCCACTATCCATTGTCCTCTTAGGTATTGTGCTGATGCCGACTTGCTGCCCCAGGTTTCCAGTTGAATTCAAGCCAGACCATCGGGCTGCACGTGCAAGTCTATATTAGGACTAACGCGTACGTAACAGGATTTGTTATTGGAAGGGTGGATCCAAAGAACCCTGATTCCGCCTCGCATACTTCACAGATCAAATACAGATCACAGATGCATGGATCAAAGAAGCGCCATGTTCCGAAGCGTCACGGCTGTCGTACTCATCATCATTCATTCCCTTTCGTTTGTTCTTCCAAAAAATTTCAGCCCTACCGCATCACTTGACAAGATGTTCGCGTTTACCCGTGTGAATACGAAACTTTCAACTGAGGTAATAGTGATCCACTGTTGATAAATTGCGTGCATCATCTTCGATGTGCTAATATCATTCCCCGGATTCTGATCATCATTCTCCCCCACGCGAGGCCTCTCGAGGGAGCGAATACCTTAACGCCACAGTAGCACGGTGCCCACGACGGTGACGTTGATATTTATACACAATCAAGTTGCGAGAAATTTTATGTCCAATTCATGTCCACACGAGTTCCGGACGGCGAACGCGCACAACGTCAACAATTTGATGTGTTTGATTTGTTTTGACATTCGCCAACAGGGTTAAAATATATTATGCGTGACAGTCACTTGGGACAAAAATAGTTCGAGAGGCTTCTTGTGATTCTTGGACGTTGGACGCTGAAAAGTATCTTCTCCGATGAACATGAGGAGGTTCGATGAGCCTTCCCAAGACGATATTGCGGCCCATAACCTATCTAGGGTGCCAGTACCCAAACCCATCTTTCATACCTTGCGGTGTAGTATGGCATGACAAATGAAAATAAAGCCTCGGTTTTCGGCGGCGACAGTGTGCTTCTTGAGTCATAAATGCTTGATGCCAAAGAACAGTTTCTAACTTTCCCCAGATGTTAATTTGCGACGCACCAGAGACGTGACCTAGGCGCTCACGTAAGGGCGCATGTTGAGTCCGTTCAAACGCACGAACCTGGGCGGTGGTGCCGAAACCGCTAGCCAACACCGAGTTTAAGCACAAGGACAAGGATGAAGAAAACCCTTTACAACTCCGAGCGACCGCTGAACAGCCGTAATTTACGAGGACTTCAGTATAAGCCGACTTTTTGGGAGCCAAACGACCGGTGCTTAATTCGCTTTCACGCGGACGGCATTTGGAATGAAGGACATGGGAATGAGATATACGGAGGGCTTGTCATTATGGAAGAGCGACTGAGGTCGGTCAAAGGATAAAGAAACTCACTGCCCGATCATTGCTTACGCCTATCTTTAGTGCGATTGGAGTGCCGGACAATAAAAAAGATCAAGATCACTGACTATTCTCTTGCGTCCCGCTTCCGGAAGCCAGCCTGATCAGCACTGATTACAGATTATCAAATCGGAGGCGGGAATAACGTATCTTGTATGTGGTGATACCTCAGGTATGTTGAGACCGTCCACCAGCCGCCTACCAACCTTGGTAGTAGTGTACCGCGGACTGTGTTCGAGCGTCACGTATTAAAATCTGAATCGAAACAACCTTGCAGTGTTAATACTTTGTTCTCCAAGTTGCACCATCGAGCATTGACCGTGTCATCCGTGAACATTGGTAGCTGAGCACACCCCAAAGTACGTTCCGCCTGATGGGATGGACCAAGATGGAATGAGCGGCCCGATAAATTTCGAGTGAACATTGAAGCCGTCATGTAGTCGAAGTTAGGAGATAGTCAGCTATCGTAGGACAGCATCATAAAATAAATCGCCGTCATGATTTGAGTGTGTCAAGGAAAAGGCAGAATGTGATCCATAGCTGCAAAGAAGAAGGCACATTATTGTTATTTGGAGCATTAAACATCGATTCAGAGAGCTTGCACCATGTCAGTTAAATTTATCCACGGGAACCGCGAAGGCGTTGTGCGGCGTTTAAGGTGCAGCAGTTGGGAGCCTTCATAAGGTAACTGAACGATTAGAAACATCATAATGGAATTCAGGTTTGATGCGTTATCGACAGAAGCTTCAGGAAACGAAAATACGGGCGACTTCGAGACGCACCTGCACTTCTGGACCATTCCAAGCTTCCGAAGATTTTTTGGGGGGTAAAGTAATCCATTTCAATGATTTATCCATGGATCGGCGTTAGCAGAGGGTTAACAGAGGGTCGAATCGTGCGCATTTGACGACTTGCTCCTGACCAATTCGATGTTGCGGTCTACATGGTCCGATAGCGGGAATGTCCTCAACCGCGGATTTTCCTAATGCAGGATGCTCGAGAGTTTGCAATGGGTTCTTCCGGTCTTCCCGTTTCTTGGTTTCCAGGAATATACTTGGCGATATCCGATCAGCAAGCTGGGCGAGGAGAAAAACCAACTTGGGAGTCCAACCGAGTAACCCATTCGTGAACCACTCTTATTCGCTTCCCAGAAGATATCATGTTTGTCGTTCCGGGATCGGGGGGCCAACCAGAATAATCAGAAGAGAAAAGTCACAGCTTTTATTTTTGGCCAATGACCCATACCCGCGCTTGGAACCGATTTGTTCCCCCATGTCGTATTGCATTATCAACGTAGTCGTTCTGTGCCATGCATGGCGCATCAGTATCGAGTTACTTGAGCAGAAATATTCCCACTGCGGAGTTATGTTGTCGATCGCGGAGAACGGATCTGAAGACTGAATTTCAAATATCTCGTCAGTTGTCACAAGGATATGACATATTTCTCGGAAGATTTTCTCAGGGGCGCGACGCGACTCACAACTTGTCAGAACACATCGGGGGGTGACATACCATTTTTGTAGCCATTTTGTGACAGACGATGACGCTTTCAATAGGAAAATCGCAATCGAAGAGGCGTGTATACTGGTCATGCGTCATGTATAAGCAAGGGTCCGATGGGTGAACAACCTCGAATAACTCGTCGCCGGAGGCCTGAGTTAGCTTAAATTGTGTGAGAAACCGCCTACATTGGAGATACCGATGAATCTAGTGCTGGAGACTCGAGAGCCAATCAAAGATCACGTCATAAAGCAGATGATTTTTCCACAGGTTACTCTATTACCAACACCTGACCAACACTCTTTCCAATCGATGCAAATAGCTCAAGCGTGTGATCATGAGGATTTTGAGAAATAGTATTATGTATACCGAATCGACGAGAACGCTGTTTGAGCGGCCTCCCATGGCTTCTTTTACAAGAGGCTGTGGCTTGCGCATCTTCGAGGACTCGAGAGTTCGTCACTAAACAATTCTCTATGTTTTGCCCTCGGAGATTGATTAGGGGGCCCTGGATATCTTAACGAAATGAAAAGATCAGCGAAGCTAAAACGAGTAAGGCAAGATTGCAAAGTATTATCCTTCAAGCGCCGAGGCATACACACCGCGTGAACAGCAAAAGCTTCAACAAAAATGAATTACGATGGGCCTGACCGGGAATTGAACCCGGGACCTCCTCGAGATTGCTTTCACAAGCCCTAACAAGGAATCATACTACTAGACCATCAGGCCTTACGATGAAAATTCCCATATAGCATTAGTGTAGATCATGTTATTGTCTTTTGTTTTTTTCCTGGACAACCGTTAATTCAGGTCTATTTGAGTTTCATAAAAATACTACGTAAGGGGGCAGTAACATTATCCTTCCCATTGCTCCTTCGAATGCCCATATCTATCTTCTTGGGAAGTGGAATTGCAGTACCCATTGGAAGCGGGGCCGAAATCCTCAGGTTCTCTCTAGGTATACGCCCTTTCCTACCTCTTAGTTTGAATCGCAGATAATTTGATGCATGCAAAGGCCTTGATGCCGAGCTTGGAAATGATGACTCCGTCGAGGGTGGAATATTCAGAGATTGGGGAATTAGGTTTTCGTCCACAGCTAGAGGCAGCTTTGGAGAACGAGGGAAACGATGTGAGAGTGGCCTTGGCGGCGATGCAGAAGAACGTTTCCTGTTTGTCCACGGATTTCTAGGTGGAACATACGACTGAAGAGAGCGTACGACGGAGAGAGGAGGACTGGGAGGTATCAAGGCTGAGAGTGAAATGCTTTGGCCCCTCCGGTGGCGTGAAGGGCCAACAGTGGATATAATATTTCTCTCCGCCTCATCCGGAACAAGACCAATGGGGATCTGGGGCGGAGGAACAGAATCAACGAAACGAACTGTCTTTTTTATTTTAGACCTAGACGAAGGTTTGCGAAGCGAAGAGGGGATGATAAGAGAAGGATGAAGAGTCAACGAGCCAACCTGAAAATCTGGGGAGTTTAAGGAATCTCCGGCATCATTATTCGCTAAGACAATAGTACGGGTGTCGGAAACATCGTCCCGACCTCGCGAATCGATCGGTATATCGAGACTGCTATCTTTAATGAGTATCGGATGAGCGTTCAAATCGTCGCCCGTGCCAGAAAATGAATTGATCATATCCATTAATGATTCGGCAAATGCCCATTCATCTTCACCAGAATGTGACGCGGAAACAGTGCCTGATAGCTTCGTGATTTCATTTCTGGGAGGCCGAGACCGGTGGAGCCAATCCGGAGGTAAAGAAACTAACGATGCACACTTCGCGCGAAGATTTCCAAGCATTTCTGCTAAGCTGATGTTTTGAGGCAGGGGATATTGTATTTGATCAAAGACGAGCGAAGCAGTGAGAGGAGAGCCCCGGAAAGCAGTCGGTATCGCATCAAACGAAGCAGCATCCGTCTTCACAGTCGCTTGTTGGAGCTTGAGGGAAGGGAAAGCTTTGTGACCACGTCGAATCGCGAGATTCGAATGTTTCTTTGGAGCATTGGGGTGAAAACGCTGACACGAGCTGTGTAGTTTCTGAGTATTCATATTCAAACATAGAGTCCTTAGTGTCATTGGCTGATTTCTGTTACGAGTACCGGCAGTGTTCATTGAGTAAGAAGCGACGGTGTTTTCCGTAGTCGACGTGCTGTTCATGGGAAGGCCAGTTGTTAATCCAAGATTTGATGGGATATCTTTGCGGCGTAAGCATCTCGTGCTGGGAGTCGAAGTACACAGGATCCTATCGATCTGATCTGCTGGTGATTCGAGCGGCCAATCCAAGCGCGTGAGAGGGTAGTTTGCCTCTGAGGATGTGGCTTCCAGATCGCACCATGGTACATGATCTGGTGGAGGCTGAAGTTCTACCTTGGACTTTAGACGTAAGACGGTTCCCTCATGGTTGACGGCAACTCCTTACCATCCACGTATCAATGAGGACCTTCTCTTCTAGAATGACCTTCATGCGGGGCATGGTCGGTGTTGTGACTATGAATGGCTCTGTATGTTCCGTCCGGATTGTGTTATCGGGTACCCAGTATTTCTCGTGGTCCACAAGGGTGAACAAGGGAGGCCGGTGTCCAGAGGGGAAGACAGGAGCAGAGCCGGTGAACGAAATGCTCGCCAGAGATGTCGATTTCGAGAGAGTATCTGGCTCAGAGAGTGCCAACAAAGAGACCCAGCTTGCACCACCTGGTAGGGAGAGACTCAAAGAAGTATGAGACCATTGAGAAGCAGACTGGGAAAGCGCCATGGAAGCGAGAAGAAACGAGGTCACTGGGTGGCTGCCAAGTCTCTCTGGCCGGCACCACGTGGTTCTTTATCACGGCCCACTGGCATTCGGTCTCTTCGGCATTGGGTCTCTCCAAAAATGCATGCGCCCACAAAGCTTCTATGCGTGCAACTCTCGTCTTGGCACCCGAATTTTCAGCGCTCAGTGTGAGCGAAGCATGTTGGCGCTCCTATCTAGCGTCTCCTCCACATGGCCAGTCTCGTTTAAAAGTAGCATCTCCTGTGGTTATGAATAATTGTTTCCTGGCCTTGCCCCGAGATGAAGTTTCAGCTCGCTCTACTGAAAGCCCTTATCGCTGCCGCTGTCTTTGTACATGCTGTCCCCATCTCTCGTGATGAGCTTGTAGAAAATTCAGCCAAAGGATTGCGTCTCCTCCAACTCTCTGAAGATGGACTTCCTGTTTGGAAGACAGAAGATGAAGTACTCCAACTCTTGCGTTCTGGGGCCCGTTTCGTAGGTTTTATTCATCCCTCTGTTCTTATCAGCTTGACATCCTTCAAGTTTGATGTAACAGAAACCTATGAGATTCAGCAGGAATTGGACAAGACCTCTGCTGAATCCAAAAACGCTGGCGAATTCTCCACTGCTGCCACCTGTAAGCATAAGGAGTTGCTGCAGGCGACCCATAGCGTTCTAATTAGCTGCTAGTTTCTCCACCTTCACACCAGTCCCAAGTGACACCCTTGCTGTCCAGACTTTCAATAAGCAACATGCAAAGCTACCTTTCTTCGTTGTCTGGGTTCAACAATCGCTACTATCGATCCCAGTCTGGTGCCGATGCTAGCGCGTGGCTTTTAGATACTGTCCAAGATGTATGTTGGAACTCACCGATGCGCTCTTTGTTGATTTTATTTTTCTACATAGATAACTAGGGGTCGTTCAGATATCACCGCTAGCGCATTCACTCATGGGTGGCCGCAATCTTCTACAATCGTTAAGATTGCAGGCAGTAGTTCATCAGGTCCAGTGACAATTCTTGGAGCACATATGGACTCTATCAATCTCAGCAACCCCATGAATGGGCGGGCTCCTGGTAGCGATGACGACGGCACTGGAACCGTTAACCTGATCGAGACGTTACGTGTTCTCGTTTCGTCTGGTTTTAGGCCATCTACACCTCTCGAATTTCACTGGTACTCTGGTGAAGAGGGCGGCCTGCTCGGTTCTAATGCTATAGCCACTAGTTACAAGAGGGCTGGCACTCAGGTGAAGGCGTTTTTGCAGCTAGATATGACCGGATAGTGGGTGATCATTCGAGGTTGTCTTCCTGTGTATTGATAAGGTTTGCTAGCGTCAAGCCAGGCACCCCCGAGGTCGTGGCTATCATGCCGGACTTTATTGACCAAGGCCTCAATAACTTCCTCAAGCAGCTTGTAACGACTTACAGCAGGTTGCCTGTGGTTGTGAATGTCCCAGTCAGTACTAGTTTGTTTTCTCTTACACCTTCTCATTCTTTGCAGTGTGGCTACGCATGCTCTGATCATGCAAGTTGGTTTAGACAAGGGTACCCGACAGCCTTGCCCTTTGAGGGTATATTTGGTGAAGACGATCCCTTCATTCATTCTTCCGGCGATACCACCAGTGTTAATGGCTTTTCATGGTCACATTCCTTGGAGTTTGCGAAGATCGCGGTCGCTTTTGCTTATGAACTGACGGCGTAGTGTAGAATATGCAGCTGTATATACGTCGATAAATATATATATACGCGCAAAATTGATATCAATCCAATTGATCATTTGATGGGATACCTCTATTAGCCTTGACGGACGAAAATGTCTTCCCACGACCTCCAACGAAAAAAAGTCTTTCCAGCGCTCGTGCTCCAAATTGAAGCTTGCTAACCCGCACGCTAGGTACGTTTCAGTTCCCCCTCCCCCCTCACCGACCGTGATGATTTCCGCTTTGCACGTCAGTCTTAGTGTAGAGCTCAGCTCTTCCCAAAAGATGACAACATTTCGCACTTTTCTGAGCCCATCGCACAATCTAGAGTGGAACCTGTCACTTACTTTTGCATTGCAGGTCTTCAACAGTCGAGCGAACTTCGAAGCGAGGTTTTAAGACTCACTGGGATAAAATTTACTACCGTACCGGGACTAACGTCACTTTACCTATTCTCTTCACTGTCATCCCTGCGTCCTCTCTCAATATATCATCATATCCTGCAGGGGTGACTTGCACTCATGTCCGCTGGTGGTGCATCCTCTTCCTCCAGGGTTTCTGGCCTTCCAAGCAGCACGCCGAAAGCACCTCCGCTTGTACCCACAAACCACGTCACTACGCTGGAGGGCGTTACTGTCCGCGCTCGGATAGATCCAACCTTGACTGTAGATGACGTGTTGAAGCAACTGTGCTCTAGCCTCAAAAAAGAACCTGCTTCTGATTTTGCGTTGAGGGATGAATCAGACGAGCTTGTGACCAATGATAATTTGAGGAAGAAGATCAAGGGAAGAGTGGGTCTGAAGTGAGCATTTCGTCTAAGGATGAAGTGGATGGCATAGTCACTAACATGCGTATAACAGACTTGTCAAATCGCCGTCACGTCAGGCCGCCGATACAGTAGAGGAGCTTCAAACCAGAGAGGAGAATGACGGCAAGTTGAGGATGGCTTTATTCGAGCTGCAAAAATTCATTCGGGTACCTACAAATGGTCATTTTTTCCGTCTGAATACAACTTAAACGCGTTATAGGAGGAGCAATTTGTTCAAGAATTCCTCAAATACGGCGGCTTGCACATGTTGGTGAATCATATATCCATTGCTTCACGCAATTCACTTGCTGTGAGTCCATCATCACGTATCTTGTGTTCACATCGTCATAGTTCATATAGTACGCGCTTACTTCGATGCAAAATCTAATGGACTTTGACTACGGCTGGGGGAGTCTGGATGACAACTTCATCCTACGCGTAGTTCAGATACTTTCTTCATCTCAGTCGCCTATCAACGTCTGTCGACCCGCAACGGTTATTCTTAAAAAGCTTGTCGAGGCCGATCCTCTAAGTGCGCCGGGAACGCTAGCAAGCACTAGTAAAGGTCCCCCTGCACTTCCTCCCGGTTCTGTGTACCGTTACGGTTTCCAGGTCGTGTTTAATCAGATGAAAAAAGAACGGGGACTCTTAGGGACAGTAGTAGATCGTCTCGGAAGTGCAGACACAGCGATGGCTCAGTACAGGTACTACCATCAGCATTTCCCCGAATTTTGTGACTGACTGGTGCTCCAGCATGATGCTCATTAACTCCCTTCTTTCTCATGCTAACGACGATGGCTGGGAAGAATTCGTTGCCGAGCTGGAACAGCTGAATATCCGGCAGGCTTTCATCGTGAGTGAAAGTTTTACCGCTCACGAGTGAGTAACACTAGTTGCTAAATGCCTCATAGCGATCAATGTCATTACACACAATCGAGGATCTAACTTCCTGCATCCTGGACTTTCAGGCTAACATGGTTCGTGTGACATATCGGAAGAAAACCACGTTAGTGGATCCGGAGCATGTACCCGCGCATAACGATGCATTGTCGTATATTTGGAATAACAGCCAGCTAGAAGTAGATGAAGATGATTTGGGCGGCATCGTCCAATGGCGAAAATTGGGGTTCGAAAGTGAGGACATAGTACAAGAATTCAGTGAGGTTGGAGTTCTAGGTCTCGATTGTTTGGTATGCGATTCTTTCTCAATGGGGAAGCAAAACGTCACATAATATGTAATGCCAGAGAAATTTTGTTGAAACAGATCCGGATTTCTCGAAGGTGAGGGATTATTGGAACGTATTTCCAACTAAAGCGCTGACCCTGCATTTTTAAGCTTGTATTGGAACAGTCTAGTAGGCCAGAAGACCGGCGATGCCCCCTGGGAAAAGCATCGAATGAAGTAGTAGAGCTACTCTCCGTATATTGGAATATTTTTGAACCCGGTTGTTAGTACCACCGGACGACGTCATGAGGGATCTCGCTGACTCTGCTTTTAGATTCTACGTCGACGACATTCCAACCTTTCTTTCTAGATTTCTACAGAGTGCATTTCCTCGCAACGCGGTTCTTCCTTAGAATGTGGGGTGAAAGTGGTGCGGCCATCGGTGATTTTCAACGGGTCCTCGATCTAGTCCAAAGCCAGTGCGTACTTTGTGACCCTAAATTTCTTCATTTTAGAAACGTATTGATCTCAATCAAACCAGAGTCAAGGTTGCTCTCCGTAGCGAAAGCGTTCGGCCATGGCGTGAAGTGGAACAGGAATTCAATCAATCCGATTACCGCGCTGTGCGTGACCGTCAGATGAAGGAGCTAGAATTGGAGGACGATTTACTGAATAAGGTGCCTGTTCGGTAAGTCAACATGGATTTGTCAGGTCAAAATTGATCTTTATGCTATGTAATAATGCCTTCTAAGGAATCTCCGGGCCAAGCTGTACAAAGAATCATATGAATTCGTCCGACAACAACGAATTCAATGCCTACTCCAGGGTGCCTGGTTCGTTATAGCACTACCCCAGAATGCACCCAGGGAAGTGGTACGACGACCGAAAAGGCCCTGGCGATTTATGCGATTGGTATGTAGTCACATTGAATGAACGGCCGAATAATGTCGCTGTGAACTCAACAATGCCCAACAGGACAGCGGGCTAAAGTACTTACATTACGTTGACAGTGCCGTCAAGTTCCCTGTTCGGAGCGGCCTTGAAGACCTACCCGATCGTATTGATGTCTCCTTGATCAATGATATTGCTACTGGAACATGTGCTCCTCCACCGAATGTCCTTCGAGGCGACGACGATTTACCCCCCGCTGGCGTACTCTCCCCTTCACCGTTGTCATTCTCACTTTTGAACGCACATGAAGGTTCTCTAGTAGATTTGATCGCTCCTGATCAATCCCGTTGGGCTGATTGGACAGACGGACTGAATATGCTACGTAAAGATGGTGGGCACGCGCCTTCGACTGAGACGTCAAGTTTTGTGCAGGCGCTCACAGAGATCGGGTTGAAGATCAAATTGTTAGGTAAGATTTATGTTGGTCTCGATGGATGGAGTAAATATTTGATTAACATCTGTACAGATCTGTCAGGTGAAATGGTCGAGATACCCACAAACCTTACAGCTGGCCCTCCACCTACTGATACCAATTTTTTCTTTTCGGAATCCCTGCTATAACCAATTTATACCATCGGTCGGATGTTACTATAGTACGATCGGGCTTATATTTATTGTATTGTCGACCCTTTCCAAATGTCGGCGGCTCGCTTCACCCGAATAATAATGCCATGTACATTCGCGGCAAGCTTTTCAAATTGGGAGACGGATTGGTATCGTTAACAGAGACCAGCATGTATATTATGATATACCTAGGTATGCAGTTGAAGCAAACAAAAAAACTATGACATGATATGAGTGTGCGGTAAGTATGATTGTGATGGAGTGTGATGGTATAGTACACGAAACGACGGGGGTTGAACCCGACAGTGATGGGGATGCGGCTGGAGTCTGTGTCTAATGCAAAAGTCAAAAATGCGCAAGATAATCAAAAATCGAACAAAAATAGGCGATAACGCCGCAAACGGAGAGACGAAGAAGAATTCCAAACTCGAGAAATCCATGGAACGCGATCCGGACAATGTTTAATGGCCATTGGTGAGAGGCTTAGTTTTGGCGAAAAATTCCGCGCCAGCTTTTAGGAAAGGTTTGAAAATGGCTTCCGTATCGTGGAAATCGTTGTGTACAACGTTCACCAAGAGGCATGTTTCCATCAACTCGTGAATAAGTTTGTGCGACGGCGAGTCCGCTTCATATAGGGCAGCCCACTGTTTTCCAAGTTCAAATGCCTCGTCCTTCCAGGCCATGAAACTGATGGCTTCAACAATGGTAGGTTGTATGATTTCTTTTCCCGCAAAGACACCCCATGTGACCGCATTGGGTCCATCGGAATGGGTGTTTGTCCGGAGGTCACCTGCTTTGTTGATCACGTAGTAAGTGATGTTGGAATCTCGCTCGATGTGGGGGATCAGCAGATCGAGAAGACTGGGGGTAACAAAAAATTCAAGGTACGCCTGAACATATACATGAGTACGTCATGAGGCATATGTGATAAATGGTATCCTGACCTTTTGGTAGACATAACCGTTTGCAGGACCCCAACCAAACACTTTGTCGTCGCTTCGAGCCCCGTTGACGGCTGGTTGGGAATTAATAGTCAAGAAGCCCAAGTCGTTCATCTGTGCGAGTTGTTTGGCGATGACCGATGTCTCAGTCTCCAATTTCTGATCTGACCAGGGAAGAGCGGTAAGTTCCCCCGTGCAGAAGCGCGTGAAGAGACTCGTAACGTCTGCAAAAGTTTTGGGTTCACCCCAGAGTTTGAGAGCATCGTCTTTCTATTGAGCATGGTGGTAAGTCTCTGTTTCGAATTATGCAAGAAATAATACATACGGTGTGCTTCAGCGAGACACCATAACCATCTAATTCACCATATGCGGGACTGCGAGAATCACCGAATCTTCCATTAGGATACTCGTCCCAGTTCTCGGTGCGAGAAACGTATGATTGGGCCCTGTTGGCCCAAAAGATCGGACGAATAGTTTCTGCGCGCCGACTGGGAGTAAGCGACTGAAAAATATTCATGATCAGGATATTAGTCGTGAAAATATAAATACACGACATACTTGACGCCAAGGTAAAGGTTTGATGGTCTCGACCCTTGGGACAAGATTGAGTTCCTCCAAAAGCATCTTGGTCCCCTTCTCGAGATTCATGGTATAAAAGTGTAACCCTTGAATTCCTAATGGTTCGGCAAGAATTCTCCGGCACATGTCCGCTACAAGCTTGATACCGAGCTTCCGGACTTGTTCATCGTTGTTTTTGATCGGCTCAAGAACATCCATGAAGGATTGCGGAATGATGGTTTTCGCGAGGCTGGTGGCTCTCATGAAACCATTCCAAGTCTGAATAGGAGCGATACCGGGAATGATGGGGATGGTAATGCCGTGCTCTCGGACGCAATGCACCCATTTAATGAAAATTTCGACGTCGTAAAACATTTGGGTGAAGATGAAAGAACATCCTGCATCAATCTTCTCCTTCAACCATATCATTTCCTGCTCGAGCTCTTCTGGAGGCAGTAGCATTTGCTGAGGGAATCCAGCGATAGCGATGTCGAAGTAGTCGCCATAAAGTTTGCGAATATGCCTAACGAGATCAATACCGTGCACGAAACCACCTTCAATGGCTTCCCACTCTTCCTTGCCGGCTGGAGGATCACCACGTAAGGCCAAGACATTTCTGCATCCGCTAGCCTTTGCTTCCTGCGAGTGTGACCGATGATTGGTTAAAACTGGCTGGCTGAGGGTAGATGATACGCACACGAAGAGCAATGTCCACCTTTTCTATTGGCATATTGGTACATGTCAAGTGCATGCATGTTTCGATACCAATGAGTGACTGACAAGTCTTGACCATTTGTGAGGTAAGCTCAGAAGTGCGACCTCCAGCATTCCTGGATGAACGTGATGAGAAGATGATTTGGGGCGCTCGTACGCGATGGACGTACCAAGTGATATCAATGAATTCCGGACCCAGAGCGCGCATGCGCTCAATACGGTCGAGAAGGTTTTGTAGCCCCTATGGAAGATAATAGACGCCATATATTGATGCCCTAGGAAATGCATAGGGAGGACCCACCTGAGCAGTGCGAGGGGGGAAGTACTCGAAAGACCACCATAGTTTGTTTTCTTTCGACTGCTGCTGGATTTTCTGGCTGATTTTCATGGCGTGACTGCGGGGTGCAGTGGGTGTGTGGAAGCAACAGAGATTGGTTACAATTTATTATGGGACGATTGGTCTTCCTTATAAGGCAAAATTAGTACTTGCTTTTTTCCGCCTCGTCCTTCCCTACTCGCCATCCAGCAACCAATGCCTCGGCTTCTTTGACACACATTACACACCATTGCAGCGTTGCTGCTGCATGTTTCCATACATATTACCCTGAAGGTCAATAATCAACGCAAAAACGTAATCGAATGCAGCCAGAAAAAATACATGAGTCTTCGATTTGACAAATAAATACGTGCATCGTTTCATCCATTAGTTCTCCTCAATGACGAGCACAATACATGTGCTGAAAACTACCACGGCAACAATACCAATGACCATAAGATGAAGGCTAGGGTCGCTCAGAAGCCTGCTTTATGTCAGGGAAACAGAAAAGACTCACCTAGTCCCTCGGAAAAATGGGTGGGCCTTCCGAAGGTCCCAATAACCGCTATAGTACTCCCAACACGCAGCCAAGATGCAGACAAGTGCAGCACCATATTCGACTGCTGATAATGGCACACCTCCGACTTCATGCTCCTCTTGAGGCTGCTCTGGAACAAGTCGGGCTTGCAGAAGGACAGACCATGACAGGAGGGCGAGTAGTAGAGCGAGCTTGATATGCGACAGAAAATTACGCTCTAACATACAAAAATCTCTGGCTTGACTGCCAGCATTCTCGACCTCGTTCGACATGGATAAGCTTGAGACTTGAGCTTGAGCGCTTTGGCACTTGTGCCCTGCTCCGCTGAACGCATCCAAAAATGGTAAATGGCCCCAGATCACCTGCCGCAGTCTTCGTATCATGTGACTCCTGCACCGCGCTATTGACCTTTATTTGGTTCAAGTTCAAGTGCATCCATCTACTTACCATCTATTGGACCAGCAAGGCGCACAATCGCTCGGTTGCCAATCACGTTTTCTCCATGGGGTTCCTCAAACGTATCTTCTCGATTGGCAGCAAGAAAAACAGAAAGCAAAGTTCCTCTAAGCCGTTGCCTGCAACAGTCGAGGAGGAACAGAGAAGGGAGTTGGAAGAGGAAGAACACGAAGCCGCCGTCGGTCGTTTACTTCGATCATCCTCTAGTAGGTATGCAGTCGTCAAAGAGATTGACTACACGGATCTGCCCCCCCTTCGTAAGGAGTATCCACTTCATTTTTGTATTTCAAACTGATTTTTGGATAGCCCATCCGATAAATGACGTTCTTGCTCAATGTATGCCAAAAGAACAAACGCCCTCATTGCGTGCTTCTCCGTCTACTCTGAGTCTCGCGAGCAGTACTCTCAGCCGTCACAGTACATTCTCCGTGACTCTTCATGGCCGTCAGAGGCATGCCATGACCGAGTTTCCTAACGCAAATGGGGAGTTGGGAGATGGCTCGCCCACACCAGTAAAATCCAAATCCACACGCGATGGAGCGAACTTGGCGGTTGGGCATCCACTTGGTCTTCGCTCTGACCCCTCTGTCGCCAGTTTGATTGACTTATATGATGAGCATGGGAGATTGCCAGTGGAGACCTTCTCTAACAGCCCACCATCCGGAAAGCAAGAACGCCCACAGAAGAAGCGCAATGGTTCTACTCTGCGTGAGTTGTTGGGTGCGCCTGACAGTTTGAGGTCAAAGGTTGATACCAATCTCGAGAGTGATATTTCTTGGGCCGAAAGGTTCCTTGAGTAAGCTTTTACTGTTGTTCAATACCCTATCCGATGCTGATAAAGCCATATGTTAGTGAGGCTGATAGTATTTCTTCAAATAATACTTCGTCGTACGGACCGCATACTCCCTCCACGCATTCCGATTTCGGCCATGACCGTGGTCAATCATCGAAAACTCACGATTTCACATTTTCTACCATTTCTACCAACAATGTTGACGATCTTGCAATCAACTCCATGGAAGTCGAACTAAGTAGTACTTCCGATACCAACCCAATAGCTAAGGGAACAAATCCGTATAAAAACGTAGATCCAAGCACTCCTCAAAGGGCCTCTCAGGTGTTCTCGTTCTTGACGGGAAGGCGCAATAATGGTCAGGTAGAAACGAACTCCCGAAGCACATTCAAATTTTCTTCTATTGTCTCTCATGACAATCTTGATTCCCATTTCTCGAGTGGATTTACTTCTCCTAGCCCACGCAAGAGCCAGGCTAACCAGAGCCTCTTCAGTGATCCTTGTGAGACTCCTAGGCAAATGGATGTGGCTATTACAGAAAATGCAGACGATACAACCCCAGGGCCACGGAAGCGCAAAGTTCGGGTGCTCATGACAGGGCCCACGAAAGTCATTGTGACCGCACCTACCCCGGACGCACATGCTACGTCAAGCCGTATCCCTGTTCGTGGACCCCGTCCACCTCCCCAAAAAAGGTCGTCTCGTCGTACACCTGCACTTACACACAGTACGAACTCCAGCAACTCCGCAACGTCCCGCCGCTCGAGACGGTTCAATGGTCCAACCTCTATCCCCCAACGTAGAACCTCCCGACAATCTTCGTCTGAAGGTAGCACAAAACTTTCAAAGTCAATTGCGGAAGCAGATGCGATGGCTACAGTGCTCGCTTTGGATCAGCTTGCTAGGAACAAACCTCCTCGTACGAATTCAAATCGTGGCGATAAAGAGAATCAGCTTGGACTGACAGCAAAAACGGAGTTACCAGCTACACCTTCGAGAAACCACGCTAGCCGGAGCTCTTTGCTTCGGAAGCCTATAGCACCAGCAGTTTTCCAGTCGCCTCGGAAAGCTATGCCTTCGCCATCTTCGTCATCAGAATTGTCTCCCGTCGGAAAGCAGATGATGGTGGACGCCAGGAGCCGTAAGCGTACACGAGAATACGAACAGGAAGTAAGACGACCCATTGGCGTACGGATTTGAACGAGTTTTCTTGACGAACATTTTGAAATGCAAACTTGTGTATCTGTCTGTTAATTATTGCATGGACATTGTCTCTTCATGACACCACATTAGGGTTTCCTGTCTCCTTGTGCTATCACGTTTTGTCTTTGCTATTTATTGTGTTTCATTCTGAATTATCGACGTGTTCTTGTTTCTGTATGTAAATACTCCGAGTCCTACGCTATCGCGTTAATCTTCCGACTAGTGTCAAGAACGGTAGAGGCTGCCTTTGAGCGCACACTTGTTCTACCTGATTGTATAAACTATATTTGATGTTATGAAGACTTGAACTTCTCTTGGGCTGTCGACAGTCTTCTTCAAATCTTCTTTGACGCGTTCCAGGTGTCACGGACGCGTGACGTTATTTGACGCGTGGTGTTCTCTCATTGAGGCGGGCGTGTTGGCAGATTGGTACTCAATACTCAGACCCCGACCAGTGACTTCCCATCTACCATTCCTGCCATCCTTCATCGCTCATCGCTCAGCCATGACAACGCAAAACATCGAAGACTATCTAACAAAACAACTCTTCATCTCCAGGAACATCGTGAGTGAATCATATTGGCTATTTGAGCTTGAGCTGAATATCTTTTGCTTTATTGAAAGGTGACCTACCGCTCGTTAAGTAGGGAATTTAGTATTCACGTTAATGTTGCCAAAAAGTTCGTTTTTCATTTCTGGTCGAATGATCTCTTCGACCAAGTATAACTGCACAACTAATCGCCGATTAGTGAACTGGCAGCATTTCACGCCAAGACCGCTAACTCACGCGACCAAGTGTGTTGTGCGACATACATTGTCAGCGGGCTAGTATTGGACGGTTCGGGGAAGGGAAAACTTAAAGAGAGTCAAAGCTCGAGTGACATGGATGTCGACATGGGCTACGGGTTCACACCGACGCAAACACCGGACTATGGGTTCGCTAATGGTAGTGATCAGTATGGAGGAGATGTTGTGGTTCAGGTCAGAATGACTGTCGTTGGTGAGGATAAGCTCGAAGGTATGCATATATGCTAATGATAAGAAGTTATTGACTTTGAATCCTTCGGTGTCATGAATAAAACTTACCAGATACGAAAGCGAAGTATGAAAAAGTCACTTCGATGCATGTCTATAGTTTGAGCCCTTCTCCAATTCGAGTGCGTGTCCACCGTTTTCCGTATCCTACTTGAATTTCATTCATGAGTTATGCTAGGATGCAGATTTGCTTTGTGAACCCACGCGGCAAATCAGGGAAATCGATAACCGGAAGGGAATTGAGATGGCTAAGGCTGTTGGGAGGATTATTGGAGCAGATATACAGGTTTGGTATTTTGATGTTCAATGAACGTCGTCTAACACATATCCATAGATGCTTGAGGGTGGTATAAAGGCCAAAACCAAAACGGCTGCTACCACCAATGCTCAGCCATCAGTCCCGAAGCTGAAGGCGGGGGCAAGCATTTCCACCGCCGCAGTTACAAAAAGCGAAGATAAAGGCAAAGAGTCTGTTAAAGAAGAGTCAAAGAAACCCAAGCCTACCGGAAAATTGAACTTTTTTGCTCCCAAGGCTCCCAAAGAGAAAGGAAAGGAAATATCGTCCAAGGATCCTGTGGAGCCGAATAGGAAAATGTTTTTCGGTGCAGCGTCGAAATCTTTAGCTTCTACAGGAAAGGTTAAAGAAGCCACACCTACGTCAATAGTGCCACCCCGGAAAGAACCTAAGAAAGTGGAGCCAACAAAGGTACGCGTGTTTACATGGAATATTCAATTAAATCATAAAAATTC
Organism: Agaricus bisporus var. bisporus H97; assembly: GCF_000300575.1. Taxonomy (NCBI): domain Eukaryota; kingdom Fungi; phylum Basidiomycota; class Agaricomycetes; order Agaricales; family Agaricaceae; genus Agaricus; species Agaricus bisporus. Next base: position 906,935 of record NW_006267369.1, on the reverse strand, counting down.
TTTATAGCGAGGGACAAAAAGAAAACCAATTGCTGGTGGTCTATCAGATGAGCAAGATGAGGAAACAAAGTCTAACTCCGCCGCTCCATCAGGGCCACCTTCCCGTTTCTCTTCTAAACCTCCATCTACAAGATCTTCTCCCCAACCGGCGAAGCTTTCGTCCAAACCGCGGATTATACAATCATCTGATGATGAAGATGATAATGAGCCGCCAATGAAGAAAAGTCGCAGACTGCCACGGCGCAAAGCTATTCCTGGCTCCGATGATGAGAGCGGGCATGATTCGAAAGCCACTAGTGAAGCGAGGGAAGCTCTAAAATCCATGATGGACTTAGACGACGGTATGTATTATCTAAACCTCTCTTTTTTTGGAGTTTCAATGTGTCATACATTACACAGATAAAGTGGAGAGAGTTGCTAGAAGGGCTAAGGTGGGGGCTTCGGAAGAGACAGTTGAAACAGAGTTGGAACAGGAAGTACCAGAAGATGTAAAGAAAGATGAGGATGTAGAGATGTCTGATGATAGAGCGGCAAAACCAAAGCCAAAACTGAGAAAGAAGAAAAAAGTCATACCAGTGGGTCGGAACGGCCTGAAGAAGCGTCCTGTGACGAAAACTCAGACGGTCAAGACAGACGATGGTTGGAGTATGTGGCATCCCTTTGTCTACCTGTCAGAACAGTGACTCACCCGCGGATTTCGGAACTCAGCTGTATGTGATTATACTTCCTATGAATCCTGCGAAGAAGTGGAGGAGACGAACGAACCTGTACCCGTGAAAAAGGGCAAGCGAGGCCCGGCAAAACCTCTCAAAGAAAAGAAAGAAATGTCTAAGATAGCTGGAGCAGGGGGCGCTGCTGTCGATGCAACTGCATCTGGGGAGGATGGCAAGTCGAATACGACAATTAAGATGTCTACAAGTCAACCTGCGGCTAGGACAAAGGGCGGTCAGAAGCAGAAAACACTGGGTACATTTTTCGCACCGCAAAGGCCCAAGAAGTAGCTTTATCCTTTCAGATTACTCTTTCAAGCTTGGCCGAGCTCAGTTTACCTTTTTTAGTTTAGGTTACACTGCAGGACGGCGATGCCAAATATATATTTTTGGAATTATCGTCAACCTGAGAGCTCATATAGCCAAATATCAACGTCAAATGGAATATTCCCTGACCGCTATCTATTGAGACTGAACTCGGAGTTGACGCGTCGGTGTGGTCCGAGGGAGCACCCCATATGGATCAATTCATTTCCGTAATGAAATCAACTTCTCTTCTTTGCAGCTGTTCTGGGCTCCGAGATCTTCCAATCTTGATTCAGGCGCTGCTGAAAGCTCCCTACTCGGGTGGCAGGCGTTCATGACGCGAGCGCGCCGTTTCACATGGACATGAGGCATCTAGAACGTTCCCACACTCATTGCGGCCAAACCTACGGAATCGTGAAGTTCTCGCTTTCTTAGATTTGAGACTTACTGAACAATCAATCAGGCTCTTTGGAACACGTATCTGTCACCGACATCACCAGCGGAATGAGGCTAGAAGCCAAGAAGAAAAGGTTGAAGGAAAACTAAGCATATGTTTCGGTGATTGATATGTCATATTTGGTCCCCGATGGATCTTCTCGTCGCTCGAACTTCGTCTTCTACACAATTTTTGGACACGACCAAGGGTCTTGAAAGGAGGTATGGAATCACAAAGTACGACGATCTTGTGGGTTTGATTGTGGTGTTAAAACGGATCGTAGCTGAAATTAAGAGAAACAAAAGAAAAAAGTGAAAAAGGCCTGTGACATGCACCCCTACAGAGAGGAGTGATTCTTGATCATATGGTCGTGCGGGGCACGGTTTGGTTGTGCATAGGAAACTCACAAGCTTGCCGAGATCGCGATGAATCAGTTCTGATTAAATGATGAACCGTGCTAGATATATGGCTCTGTCACCACTGGTTTCCTCAAAAAATGCCTAGTCAGTGGAACGAAGCTGCGAGCTCCCCGACCTGCGGCGTAGGCGCACCCCGAAGTTCTCTCTCACCACTCGACGTGTTCCGATCAGCAACAAGATTGGGATTTCGTTTTCGTTTGTATATTTTATTTTTACTATTTTTGGGCGTGACGGTTATTTGAGAGACTGGTTTTCTTTATTTCGATCTCTTCCACCTTCACAGGGAAATACTTTCGCACCGGTTTGGAGATGATAACCCTGACAGTCGAGACTTGGTACGGCAGTAAATCTTATCTCCGGTTTGGAGATATTGGTTTCTCTTTAGGTAATGATTAAACGGGTTCGGCTCCAGGAATACAGTACATGTTCGTTGACGGCAACATTGGGTCATGGCCGGTCCGATCGAAAGACAGGGTCGGTGTGTATGTCAAGACTAACGAACAGTAGTTGAAAGTCGACGGAAACCGTGTCATCTTTTTCAGTGAATAACGTGGGCCGTGTTTAGTAGTGGATTTTTATCATGCTTCGGTTATACCTGCGGAGCGCCACCCCCTTTTTCCTGCTGGAACCCAGACTTCTAGTTATTACACGTGGCTATCTAACCACGGCTTAGCATTAGCTTGCTTTCTGCGGTAAGTATAGATGTAGATTTCAAAAACTTGGACAAAAAAGCCAAGGTAGGGTGGCGGCCCATTTTAATTAGTTTTTAGAAATCTTGATGGTTCGCGGTTCACAACCATGGCATGTATCAATTGACACTTGGGAAACCCAGTCAAATGCGGTACCATAAGTATTCTCATATTGAGTTGTGAGCGTTCATATGTTATATACCGCCCGTCGGTAACCTAATCAGTCACGAATATTGCACAACTACTGTAGACAAGTTTTGTATGTACAGTATTGGATAGACAATGATCACCGAAGTTCAACTCGCTCTGTTATGTGCGTGTCTGATATTTGTACTGTTGCAAACTCATTAATCATTAACGGGTTACAACGGTATGGTACCGATATCACAATAAATAAAGTAAGTACCCTCAAAAAGATCCATCGGACACTGCGACTTGATGCGAGTTATTCAGTCTCAGATTTCCAGGTCCTGGCATCAGTATTACCAGTGGAACAAAGTTGGACAATAGGAAAAGTCAAGTCAAACTAGATGAGACCGACAAACCGCTAACACTCTTTTGATAGTCAGACCTTGAGGACACAGATTTGAAGTATTTGGCATGCCATCGGGGCACCCCAATAACGGAGGGCACCAACCTGCCGACGAGTTCAGAAGAGAAAGCTCGTTTTCCCTGACGTAGCCTAGTCATGGGAGACTTTCTGGAGAAGTTATATGTTGGCGACCCAATCTCTGCGATCATGCCCGGAGCGTGTTTAGCCCTTGTGCGCAATGTTTTTGATACTGCGATGAATAGATTCAGACTCCTTTCATCGCTTGCGGCATGCTCTAGCATCACTGTTCTCGATGAACAATTATCACTCTTCACTTATTCAACAGCTCGGCGTTTTCTCCTTCTCGGTTATTTTGGACTTGTTGGTTCGGTTACTATCGCTGGACCTACTGATGTTAAGAAGTTACGAAAGACTTGTACTGGGTGCTGGTGATGAAGCTGCTAAGAGTGGTGGATCAAGTCTGTCGGCGTATAGCAGTGTCGACAAACCAGCGTATCTTCACATGAGGCTATATGCAAAACGTCTAGTAAGAATGTAAGGTCGCCAATCATATAGACGATTATACCTATTCCCTTCCTCTGCATGTTACATATACAGCATCAAAAGCATCTGGCCTGGATTAATTTCGATCTATCCTGCCTATTACTACGACGGCAGCCCACAAATTACCTCTGTAGTAGGCCCTTCTCCACGAGCCGCACTCCTTCGTATAAGTGTGCAGAATCAAAAGAGAATCAAAAGAGAAAGCAAAGAGAAAGCAAAAAGAACAAGAAATTTGGAGCACGTGATGAAATGAGGCGGCACGCGGCACGGATCAGTCGTGATCGAGGCCTGTGAGTTTAAAGGCAGCCCGAGTACTTAACGCACACGGTCTCGTACCCCTTACATTTCTCTCTTGCTTTTACCGCCTTGAGCTTGACACTGGACTCATTGCCTGTAGGAATTCCTATTATCAAATCTCACACTACTAAACGGTGCTTTCCAGCGCTTTAACCACGACCAAGACGAAGAGCATGAAATGAAGCAAACATACGGAATTGCACGCGACAACGGTACAGAAACGGCTGGGGGAAGTGACGAAACGAATGCTCTGCTTGGGAATAGAGACCCTGCAATGGCACCCGAGGGCAGCAAACGAGATGGGCATGCATCTCTAGGAAGTTGTATCAGTAACCTTTCGAATACCATCATCGGAACTGGTTAGTTTAGCTTACCCTCGGTTCGAATACCTTGCGAGTTTGAGTGACTGATCTGCTATCATAGGAATGTTATCCTTTCCTCTGGTGAGGAACCATTGTCGCGTGCTGTACTCCGTAAAGCTGAATAGCGCATTGTAGGCCATGGCGTCGAGTGGTTTTATTCCAGGTACATTAACCTGTATTTTCTCAGGAGGGGTAGCAGGTTTTGGACTGTACCTCTTATCGCGTTGTGCTACATATACCCAACACCGCCGGGCATCGTTTCACGCCGTATCTCAACTTACGTTTCCGAAGGCTGCAGTTTTCTTTGATGCTGCTATCGCTATCAAATGCTTCGGCGTTTCAATCAGGTAACTGTGTTTGCTTTCGCAAGATAAGAAGGAAGACTCATTTAATGCAGCTACTTGATCATCATCAAGGGCCTCATGCCGAATGTTGTGACCTCCTTTTACCATGATTTAAGCTCCGGAAAGATAGATCCTCCCGCATGGACATTAGACGGAGGAAACTGGATTTTTATCTTTGCATTGATACTGGTGCCTTTATGCTTCTTGCGACACATTGACAGTCTCCGCCACACGAGCTATGTTTCGTTATTCTCTGCTAGTAAGGCTTTTGGGTTTTTATGGGTGTCTCGTGCGCTAAGATGTTTCATTGGCAGCATATCTGATCGTAATCGTTATACGGTGCTACTTTTGGCCACTGAAAGGAATGACGTCTCCAGGAGAGATCAGGCTTGTCAAATTCCGTTCGGATTTCATATCAACATTTCCTGTCCAGGTCTTTGCGTTTACTTGTGCTCAGAACGTAAGTTCTTCTCTTTCTGCGTGAATCAATACTCATTTCGTAGCTTTTCCCTCTTTATAACGAGGTAACCAGCAACACTCAGAATAGAATGAATATCATAGTCGGAGGCTCTATCGGTTCTGCAGTGGTTACCTACGAGATCGTAGCAATCTTTGGATATTTAACCTTTGGCTCAAAGGTATGCATAAGGTCGCGAGAAGTCCTTGAGACGCGAAACATTAAGCCCGGATTTACAGGTTGGAGCCAATATTATCGCGATGTACCCGTCAACGTCTGTTTTCATTGCTGTTGGACAGCTTGCCATCGTAATTTTGGTTCTTTCTTCGTATCCTCTTCAGGTACATCCATGCAGGAACTCAATTAGCAAAGTGCTGCACCCGGAGCATGTTTCCACGTATAAGGCTGTGGCAACCGATGCTGATGAAGATAATGGTGATGGTGATGAAGACAACGGCAGGGAGCTGCCGACGTGGAAATTCGCGGTGATCACTGCAGGCATCCTTGCTGCTGGGTTTACAGTTGCATTCTTTGTCAGTGATTTGCGCATAGGTGAGCCACGAGGAAAGTCTATCGATGGCTGAGTGTTTACGTGGATGTTAGTCTTGTCTTTTGTGGGATCTACAGGATCCACGACGATTTCCTTTATTCTTCCTGGATTGCTGTATTGGAAGGTGGGTGTTGGAGCAAAACCTGTGCGGGAAGCTACCAGGGCTGATCTGTTGATGCTGCAGCTTACCCGCGATGAACCAAGTGCAAACAAGACACTTAACTGGGCCGCCTTTGTTTTGATGGTCTATGGGATATTTGTCTTTGTCTTTTGGTGGGTGGGGTGACTAGCCCGTGGGACGAGGTACTGACTGAATCTGTCCACAGCCTGGGGTTCAACGTGTATGAGGTGGTGCGTCCTGGAGTTAACGGGCAAGCGGTGCAGTGATTACAGTAGTTAGATGTACGCTAGGTAGTTTAGGGGAATGGAGTGATTTACCCACGGTCTGATGGAATGAGTTGCGACATCTCTGACACTTTTTCCTCTGAACCTCATGTCCTAACCGAGCTGCCGTGCTCTCCTTCCTCCACAACTCTCACCCGCCTCCCACCTGCCCCGCTCCGACCGCCCACCCACCCGGCCCCTGCTGCAACCCCTCATGTCTTTTGGTAAATCTTCTCTCCATCGTCGTTCTGCTGTCTAGATCGTTGACCGCCACCTCTCGTCCTCCAATACAGAACAGCCCGACCACCATTCCACCCCGTCGTCTGATACTCCCCCTCTTCTGACACCAACTGCCCTAGCGCCCGAGGCCCCCTTCGCGACCTCCACAAAAAACCCGATGACAGATTCACATCCCGCAAGCTTAACTTCCGCTGGTTCTAGGCCAAGCAATGGCTCATCGATTTCTACAACAGAAGATACCAACGCCCTCCTCTCTTCACTGCCTGCATTAGACGGCACACGATCTTCTGGGTCAGAAGCAGACAATGCAACAGCATCCGATTCTGGCCATCCTCGCGACGTAGACCCCCAGATCGTCGAGGCTCTTAGAGGAAAGGATAGAATTTATGTTTTGAAGCTCGGAGAGATGCTAGAATCATTAATAAATGAAGAGCGCAGGTGAGGAGCAATTTCAGGGCGGGTTTAGCCAGCGTGTGCCCCCACGAGTTGAGAATTTTTACTTACCCGTTCACTTTTCCCTCTTTCCCCTTTCACTCTCGTGAAGACCTCGCGTGGAGTTAGCACCGGTCACATCGTATCAAAGATTACTGGTTCATCGCTGTTCAGCTTATTATAAGCTGAGCCCAGAGACTGACCCAATGAGTAAAACCATCTACGTTTTTTCGACGTCAGAAAGCCGCATGTAAGTATATTGTCGATGCTGTGTCCGAGGTACTCTACTGATTCAACTTCAGGCCGCCGCTCAAAATATCAGAGCTGGTTCCTGCGGAAACCACCACAGCACCAGCCTTTAAAATAATGCGCCGATCATCGATAGGCCGCCGAAGTAAACCTTCTCAACAGGCGGCCTCAGTGACTACAGATGAAGCAGACTTGTCTGACCTCGATCCATCAGAGACTGGCAGTCTAGGAGGCAGAAGTAATACGACAGGTGGGAGTACCAAGAAGCGTATGACTATCGAGCAGCGTGAGGCTGCTTACAATGAAGCGCGAAATCGCATATTCATGGATTTCGAGGAGAAGGAGAAAGTGAAAGATAAAGACATTAATTCAAGCTCGTCTTCTCTCAGTACAGCGTCGGGAAGCGTGAAAAACGGTGGAAGTAGTGCAGGTGATGCCGATAGCTCTTCCGGCTCTCCTGCCACCGAGAGCGAGTGGTCTGGACCCACACGAAGACATGACCAGCGACACAATTCAGGTTATGCTTCTGCCTCTTCATCTACTCGTTCCATCCGTTCACCTGCATACATCAACAATGGCTCTGGAAGCTCGCGAAACTCTAGAGCCGCTTCACCTTCTTCATTCCAATATCCTTCGTTATATGAGCCTGCCGCTCCTTCAGTACCACTTTACGATGCAGCCCAACATTCAACGCCTGCAGCGCCCATGTATTCACACCCTCCCTACGGCTACGGCTACGCTCAGGGCCAACCAAACTCTTCTTATGCTCCATATCCTTACTACCCGCCTCCGTACCCGCATTTCACGTCACCTCCACATCCCCAGCAGAATGTTCCTGATCCAACCATGACATCTAATGGGGAGCCTTATCCTTCTCCACCACACATGTCTTACGGTCCTCCTTACTTATGGCCACAGCAGCATGCACCTTCCCCTCAAATGCAGCCTCATTCCGTTCCGCCGCACCCTCCTCCAAATGGACCTCACCCGATGAATTCATCAGCTCCTGGACAACCTCCTTACCAGCAATATATGCCACCTCCGCCCACCTATTCTTACCCAATGCCGGGGTATTATCCTCCCCAACCGGGGCATCATGTAGCCCCACCACCTCCTCCCACTCATCCTCCGCCGCCCATGCATGCGCCGCAAATGTACGAATCTCGGGTACCCAATAACAATATGGGAAATAATCAATTAAATGGTTTCAGGAACAGTATTCCTGGTGGTAATGGCACACCGTCTTCTTCAGTTAGTCGTCCTCCGCCGAGGAATGCCTACAATTACTCTGCCAATGGCAATGGTCCAAAGTCTAGGCAAGGTGTGGTTCAGCCTGCAAGGGCACCTTGGAGTTACGGTCCGGGCATTGGCTCGGGAGGTATGGTCTCGACAGCCCCACAGACGCATGATACTGTTGGGCCTCGCTTGAGCAACAGTAGAAGGCAGAGCAACCTGAGCAATTCCTCGGCAAATGGACGATCTGCTAGTGGTGACGATGGGTCCTCCGTCACGGTCAGTGCCATTACTACGTTGTCACCGTGATATACTAACGTGAACTTTTCCAGTCGTCTACTTCTTCTTCATCTCGGAGGGCCCAGACTGTGAGTGCTGGCTCACAGCATCCGCTACCCGCACGACCAGATTGGGCAATTAATCTTAAACCATCTCATAACCCTCGCAATATGCCTCCTAGTACCCCTCCAAGAAGCTTTAGTGGCAGCAGTACCCAATCAGGTTATTCGCGACATGCCCCGCAACTAAATTCCCCGGCTTCTTTGCAGTCGACAGACTTTCCGCCGCTAACGACCATGCAGCCTCCAGAGAGGCGTGTGCCGACTGGAGCTTGGGGTAACCCTTCCTCAAGACCGAATTTTAGTGTGATCAATAACAATGACGGTCACGAAATCAACAACCGATTGGATGACTCTGGGTTTGAACGACCTCCTCCGAAGGTGGGTAAGCTAGTCGTAAAATGAGCATACACTCAATTCCTCTGTTTAGTCAGCGGAACTGTACAATCCTAAGACTCCAAAGAGAGTACCGATGAATGCGCCCAACACTGAAAATAGGGATCCTTCTTGCGAAGTTGACAATGCTCAGGATGCAATAAACCGACTTGGCGACCAAGTCACCTCGCTTTCCCTAGCAAGTGGCGCTCCTGTATTAGATTACTCGGCTTCGGCGTCGACGATAGCGCCAGACCCTACACCAGCTTAGTAGATCCATGCGTTGGTTGATTGATCGTATCTTCTGGATTCGTTGCCGTCATCCTCACCGCCATTTGTTAATCTCTCATTTTTTGGTCTCACGCACAAGCACACCTCACGCCGTTGTCTAAATGTTGTCTAGTTGGGCGCTTTGAATGTTGATCCTTATCCATCTTTCGAAGGTGCTCGTAGCCTGCAGTTTCATTTTACACAGCCAGGCTACTTGCACTAGTTAGGCCCGATATATGTATGTATTTGCGGCATTAATACGAAATTTATTTGTAGTGTTGAAGCTGTGATTGGCTCTGTTTGGTCATTGTATTGAAGTCTACCTACTACTACCAACTCGCAGAAAATGACTTCACGGCTTCGTCATCGGCCGCAAACAGAGGAGGAGGACGCGGCAGCTCTGAAGCTTGGTCCAGGTAAATAGTGTTTAAGCAGCCATTCTCCCTAACAAGTTTAGTTTAAACCAAAGCGCTGTGTGCTGTGATTAGAATTCAACAATGCGGGTTGTCTGCTGATTTCGGAAGTCAAGTATCTGTTAGAGAACAGGGATAAAGACGCTCCAGACACTGCGTGCGTTCTATTGTCCAAAACAGTATTTGGAAGAGATGGGTGTTCATGCATTTACTAATTGTAGGGTTTACAACAAGGCTTTGGAGTATGTCAAGACATTTGCGAAGTTTAATACGACGGACTCGGCCAGTGCTGTCCGAGAGTGCGTTATTACAATCCCTACGGATTTACCGTATCCTGACAAAATGTGTTGTTTTTCTAGGATTCTTAGAAGAGAACCCGCGCTGACACAGTTCGAAACAGCACAAATTGCGAATTTGTGCCCGGCAGACGCTGAAGAGGCTAAAAGTGTCATTCCTAGGTATGTGTGTGAATTGAATGACTGGGTTTTCAACATTCATGTGGTTGTCGTCCAACAGTTTGGTAAAGATCGACGACGACCGATTACAGGGTTTGTTGGATGAGATTTTGACGATGAGGAAGTTCCAATCATAGCACTCCATTGTTCTGCTCTGCAAATTTTCAATACTGTTCTTCGTAACTAGTATATTGTATCTACTACTTATCCAATAGTATCCTATCCTTCTGTCTCTGCAAGCTGCTTTTTATCCAACTTTGCTTCTCTATCGCTGTCACCATCTTCACCATCTTCATCCTCACCTCGGCCATCTTCGGCCTGTTGCAACTTGGTTTTGATGTGATCTCCTTCGGAGAAACTGGTTGCATCGAACACACGTCGTTCACGGAACGGATTTTCCCTTTTGTCTCCCTTCTTGATGATCGCAACGTCTGGAATGATTCCTTCAGGATTGAGATATAATAAGTCGTTACCGGCGTAATTGTCGACCATGCGAATCCAAGCATCAAATCTGTTATGTGTGGCATTCGTAATGAGAAAAACCAGAGTTCTTCGAAAAATGGGGGAGACAACGTACAGCCCATCCCGATCCTCGATCTCTCGCATATTTTTATAGATGAACTGGTCTTTGAACTCGTTGATTTGTGATCGGTATGGTTCGAAATCGATCATTGGTCGGTAATCTGGACTATCAGGTTTGTGTTTTTCATTAACGGTATTCATTCTGCTGTTGTAAGACGCAAAGATTGGCTCCTCGAGGAGAAGGCCAAGGGATGGCATTTTGGGTATGAAGGCATCTGGATTTTTGTATAGCTAGAAATGGAAAGCGTAAGCGCGTGAGGCGCTTGATGAAGCAGTGCATGTGAATGACCTCGGTGACAATATTCGGCGATGTGTTGGTACGACAGGAAAGTACCAGGCTGGACATCATTTTCCGCTGTCAGATGCTATGTGGTAAATCTGCTTTTCCGCGGAGAATGTGACCAGCTTACGATCTAGAAACACGTAGCATCAGCACGAGGGATGGAGTAGGGTCTACAATTAGTCTCATACCTGATGAAGCATGAAACTTTGCCCATGAAATAGTACGCTGACCCATTCAGTGTCCCCATGAGTCACTGGGTCGGCAATCTTTTCCAGCGTGTTGGTTAACGAGTTTATCTGAGAAGAAATCTGCTCACCTCGATGCTTTTCATGTGGCGCATATTGCTTTTATCCGAGGCATCTCGACCGACGGTAAAATTATGGAAATTGTGGGTGCCAATGAATTTCTGTGCTGCGGTACGCAAATCTGCGATTCGGTCTTGAGTAACTCTCCAAGTACGTTTTCTTCGCATGTCATCCTCTTTAGACGAGTTGGGATTGTCCCAAAACGAGTGTGATAATATGGATCCATTATGACCTAACGATTCTGCATGCTGAGCGAGAACACGATGGAGATTACTACCGGGTTTCGGAGGGATGAGAAGGTAACTGGGAAAATAATACGTGTACTTTCTACTGTCGCATGCCCTGGATGAATGCGATGTAAGTTTTCAATTCGAAGGCCAAAGTGGCTGGACGAACAATCGCGCGTTGAACGAGTTTTGAGCTCGCACGTAGCCCCACAGTCTAATTTCTGGAGGTAATAATTCGTTTACACGACCGACAAGATCGGGAATGCCGGGGACGTGCATTATCATCTTCAAGGAAACAATGTTTCCTGCGGCATGAACGCCTGCATCTGTTCGTGCAGCACGAGCCAGAGCGACCTTGAGATAAACGTTAAATTCCGTAAAATATAGACAAAACGAAGGATTTTGCCTTGACTGGATCATTAGCATTATCCTGGGACACAGCACCGGCTTCTACCAGGGCTTTGAACAATGTACCTTCGATAGTTTTCAGTGGAGGTGGCTGACTATGCATGAGATTTTAGAGACATTTTTGCCTTGAATTTCATTTACGCGACATACTTTCTTTCAACCCCTGGCGCTATATCAGACATTCTTGCTCCGCCGGAAGATGCCTAAACGGTCAGCATCAGTCCGAACATACCGCTTCCAACATTTTGGTGCCATGCAGTTAACATCACCTAGTCCATCAATATTCAATAGTCGATGGTGACGCGCGCAAAGGATCTGTATTATACTTCCTCCAGCTTCGTATGGATCACTCGGGTTATATTCAACAGATAGCAGGAACAAGGCTTAAAAAAGCTCTATCGACTCAGATTCTTCTTGTTCCCAGTAATAGAAAGGCTGTACTGGAGACTGTACACCCTTGGACTACAGGATCGTGCTTCAAGTCGCATCATCCCCGAATCACCCCTCTCAAGGATGAATGGTTGAATGTTGTCGAAGGAATATTGATTTGATGACCCTGCACATCTTTAGAGGTGCGAAGAAGTCTTGATAACAGACCATGACGGTAAATGCTGACAGCAGGCAATATTTAGTAACCCTAAACATGTTAAGCGTGCTTAATCATCCGTTGTTATTGGCTTCCTCAAAATAGATTGGTGAAAGTTTGCGAAGCATGTGAGTCTGAAATCAAGATAAAAACAAGGAAGGGGTTGTCCCTCACAACTGCATCGACAAGGTTCTTTCTAGGCTCATTTTTTGCATTCAAATCCAACTATATTTTTAACTCAGATACCAATATGTTGGACGTCCTTGTTCAACGGATTCCAAGCACGGCCCCGTCAGCTCAACAAGGTTGCACACGACTGTTGGAGCATCATTTTATGGGAGTTAACGAAAAACTTGGACAGTCACTTTCTGTGCTGTCCTCGCGGAGATGACTGTGGGGCGAACTTCATGGAAGTCAGAGGTGACCGGTGATCATTGGCTATGCCATCCTGTTCCGAGCCAGTGATCTAGGCATGTGTATGGTCTGCCTGCATCTTCCAACTCAATGAATGAGCCAAGACGGAAGATAGAATTAACCTGACATTAACTTGCTGTGTCATACCAGTCCTCACCGCTCAGTAGCACCGGAAATTCATAAGTATGGGCTAGTCATTTCATAGCAGATCTAATTGGAGATAATCCGGAATCTGAGAAACACTTAGAAGGGTTCAGAATATCTCAAAGTGCGGGGTTTTGCGATGTTTTCAGGCTTCATGTTTCGCATCTAACCGCTCAACTTCTATATCCAGTCACAGGCCCGTGGTATACTAAAAGCCCAGCTTCCTATAGCATCTACGTCTTCCTCCCAGAAGCTATGTCTAGCCATTATTCAGACTTCCCCTCCAATGTCAGAGGTGGCGACTTAAAGATGAAGCATAGAAGGGCTGCGATTCGCCCTAACCACGCTGAATCTCCGCTTAACTGCGCTGAATGTCGACGGCATGTACCCTGTGCTTACCACTTTGCCCGAGGCTGACATCGCCCTCCTCTAGATCGAAACTCCGTTGCGACAGATCCATTCCTTGCAGCTCGTGCGTTAAGCGCGGTTGTGGTGCCATCTGCCCCGATGTGCGTTGATTTCTGACTATCGTGCGGCCCAACACCATCCTCACTCCCGAGCAGGGTTTGCTTACGACAGGTCCGGGAAATCGGTAGGTCCATACGGATACAAAGTGGCCACCACCTAATGTGAGTTTGAAGATTTGTAGTAGCTACTACCGAAGAACTTCACGAGAAGAATCAGCAACTCAGCTATCGTATAAGAGTCCTGGAGGAAGCCCTGCAGACTTTACACTCAGAGAGGTCGACGGTTCCTCATCCTTTACTCTCAGAAGCGCTGCTCAGGATCAAAACGCCTCTGCAGCGAGAGCCACTTCCTCCGCGCAGTAGTAACACATTCATACTAGGCGATGTCACAGGCCCACAAGGATCTATGTCTATTCACGACCCCAGGGTATCCAGGTACCACAGTGGCACAGCAAACTCCCTGGTAAGCTCTCCTCCCATCGTCTTAGTCAAAATTTCCGACACGGTCTCCCAAGTATTTCTTACAGGTAAGCATGCGCTTCTGCGTCATGCATATATTTGCGAATTCAATTGACGCTTGAACAAGCATGGTCAACAAAGGGGCACATATGCATCCGAGGAGGTCTTTAACAACCTTCAACCCTTTCTGCCGCCCGAGATCTTGACAAAGGCGTCCATGATGCCTATTTCGTATTGCCCAATATCTAACAAGGCGAATCTTCAATGTTTGTTGCCTTATTTACCCACTCGAACAATCTCGATGGAATTACGGTCCCTATTCTATACCTACGCATCCTGGATGTAAGAAGGGTCAAATGTTTCCATTCATGCCAACGTGACTAACCTTCATATTGAGGTATAATCCTGTCGCAGAAGACATTTTTGAAAAGCACATCTTTTCAACTTTCTATTCTTCTAGCGCCAGTGTGCAACTACCGGCAGACCCATCAACGACTCACAAACTTTCCTTGTTATTTATGACATTAGCGATTGGATCTTTGATGGACCCTTCACTCTCCCCGTACAATATGGAAGCGGAGCGGTATCACCAATTGGCTCGAGCAGCACTGTTTCAGTCTTCCCTTTCCGAATTGGCAACCCAGTATGCCGTGGAAGCCTTGGTAATTTTTTTTTTTGGATAGCCCTGTCCGATAAGAAATTGATGGATCTTACAGTTTCTTATGAGCTTTTACCTATTTCTGGTGGATCGGTACGGAACCACTTCCGAACCACGGTGGCTTATCATGGGCATAGCAGTCAATATTGGACAGAGTGTGAGTTCAAACAAGCGTTGTTCCATTGGCGGGAGAGTTAATCAAAAGTCCCAGATTGGACTTCGTAAGATGATAGGCACGATGAATGTAACCCGCTTCTGATATTTTTCCGTAGACAGGGACAGCACGCACTGGAGTTTTGAAGCCGCCGAGACTCGGCATCGCCGCCAGCTCTTCTGGGAAATCTTCACGTACGACTCCTGGCAATCGTTGACTTTCGGTAGACCGCCTTCTTTTTCCCTTTCTCACATTGATTGTAAATCGCCCTTCCTTGATTGTAGCGGTGGCCCTGTTGAAAATATCTGTGAGCTCTGTGAATACCCTTCTTGATAATAGCTGATTCAATTATAGTCCACGCATGGAAACACCGGTTTACTTCAGAATGCATAAGCCCGCTTCATGTGCATGCTTTTGGTACCAATGTACCTACGTATGCAGCTGTACTCCAGCTTGACGAGCAAATACGGTCCTTCCCGATTCCACCTATCCTTCGGTTGCCTGAGCCAAGCAACGGCAATAACAGCCCTGTACGTCCAGACATGATTGGCCCGACCTTGCAGCGGTACATTGTATTCGCTATGCGTGAAATGAGTGAGCTTGAATTTAATCTGTTTTATCTCCCCCTTATTCCAACTCTAGGTCGGCTGTATCTCCACAGGGTTTTCTTTGCCAAAGCTATCATTGAACACCCAGAAAACCCTCTCCAGAGTCCCTATCGTGACTCCATTGAAGCAGTCTTCCATTGTGCTCAAACCTTCGTTGAACGAATGTGGAACCTGCATTCTCAAGCTGAAACAATTTGCAGTAGATTGTGGTTCTTGTGGGCTCACATGTTTTCTTGTTCTGTGAGTATATCTTGCTGCAAACCAGGCTTTATTTAACGGGTGAATGCAGGTTATATTGGCATCTATCGTAATACGATGTCCCTCCGAGGGATTAGCACCTGCAGCTCTTGTTCAGCTGGAGTCAGCCTCTAAACTCTTCTCCAAAGTGGCGCCTGGATTTGGAGCCGCCGATCTCCTCGTATGTCTTTGGTTTTCATCTTCAAGCATTCGCCGTTTATTTTTGCCTGGTAGGAAACCATGCAGCACCTCCAACGCAAGGCTCATTACAATCTAAGTGAATATCAGCGAGTGGGCACGTTGAATAGTCATATGGCTGTGCCCTACACTGGACCTATCATAGGGGGCAACAATCTCGATGTGATCACTTTGCTACGAGGCAGCGCCTTTATAGGTGCAAAGGCGGAGCCCATTCATCTGTCGAGCCCGCAGGTTCCGCTTTCGTTCCAATCATCACCTCAGATTTTCCCCCATAGCGTGTCTGGAGCTAATATACCACTCGGTAGGTTTCCGCTCTAACAAAAGTTGCTTGTCGAAAATCCTGCCACTGATACGGCGCCAGCTGCATTCAATAGATATGACGCGGCCAGCACATCAGGCCATCGATATGATAAAGCCACACAAACCTTGCAACCACCGCAGAATGCTGCTTATGCCACAAGTTTTTCAACTGGTAGTGAGTACCATGATTATCGTGGAATATTCCAATCGGAATTCCCAGAGAAAGGAGATCGGACACTCGATTTACCTTATTTCCCGATGAACCAGATGCTGATTACACCTCTCCTAGAGGAATCAGGGAAAACATCTGGGGCCTCAGAAACCCGGATTCAACCTGTCTGGATGGACCTTGTGGCTGATTTGAATTGATCAAAATTGATGTTTTTCATAATCCCGGTGCGATTGTGAATTTCCAGTGTGTATGGCCTCAAAGAGCCACCTTGTAGCTACGTTCTTCCCTAATTTTAGCCTAGTGATTACGACAACAGAACAACATAAATATAATAAAAGTGTTCATTCCGCAGAGCCTCGTCCCTTCTGTATGACTTGTTGTTCACAAGCGTCATAAGCCTCCAATAAATGATTATAGACCTTGACAGTATCCGGCCGAGGTTCTGCAACACATGTCATCCCAGGCATTTGACCGCCAGTCATGTCCTCAAACGAGCCCTGGTTGGACAATTTCCAACGTGCCCACTTCGCAAGAAGAGCGCCACCAGTGGCGGCTGACTCTTTAGTCGTTGAGACAAACACTTTCATACCGAAAATATCCTAAAAAGTATTTGTTAGATATACGCATTGCTTGAAAGACGTCAGATAGACTCACAGCTGCAACCTGTCTGATGGTTTGGTTAGTAGAGGAACCACCAGTCACAACAAGCCGTTGTAGAGGCGGTGAATTGGGTGGCAACATTTTTGCGAGTCTCGACTTGATGGACAGGAGTTGAGACTCAAGAATCGCTCGAGGATGAGCATTAGTGGGTATAACGTTCAGCTCTCTCCCGGCCAAGTCAGTTGAATAGAAGAAATTGCCCAGGACATTGGGGGGTATGATTTCAGGAAGTGGGAAATAGAAACCTAAGTAGCCATTGTTTCCTGCCGGCGTACTATTGACATGTTCGTTGAATCGATCCCAGTCCGCTTGGGCATATTTATCTCGAACTTGTTCCCGGGCTAATGCACCATTCTTGTAGCATAACATGGCGATGAAAGCATGTGGAGGGTCGGTAGGATGAGTCAAAAGGTGGGAATTGGTGAATCGCTTCGGAGGTTTAGTTGCGGGTGGTACCGATAGGAGGAAAGTGGTCGACGTTCCAAGAGAGAGCAGAGCATCACCGGGGGCTGACACAGCAATAACTGAAGCAGGATTATCACCAGTGAAAGGAGCGACGATACATTCTTGGCGAAAGTTTGTCAAAACAAGATATCTCAATTTTTGATGATTGGTATGTACCTGGATTGAATCCCCACTTCTTCACCCAATAGCTGTGAACCTTTCCAAGGGCAAGCCCGCCAGCCACGGGTTCTGGTCCCAGCTTCTCTCGCAGAGTTGAACCGCCACAGATATCCAGCAACTTCTCATCCCATTTGCAAGTTAAGACGTCCATCAAATTCATGCCACTAGCATCAGAGATCTCGATAGGCGCGATGGTCCCCAAGAATACGGAAGGGATGAAGGAAGAGACCAAGGAAATTCGAGCGGTTGCACCGTACAGTTCCGGATTTTTTTGACGTAGCTATCAAGAGTTTGGAAGCTTGTCATTGAGTATAGTGTGCAAAATGAACAAATGGTAAACGAAAACGCACTCGGGAGATCTGATTACCGGTAAATCGCTCATATGCTTTGCTTCCCGATAGATCAGCGAGAGCTTGCGCGCCACCAACTGCAGCTTCGAGTTCCCGGCATTGCTTCGTAGTTGACGAATCTTGCCAGATTGGGCTTTTTTGAAATGTGAAGGCAGCCGGAAACAACTGCTCAAGAACCGATTTGCTAGAATCGAGCTCGTTCAATAGATTCTCTGCTTCCTTGGACCAGTAAACCGATCCATGTTGCTAATTTCGATAAATTATGATTAGATTGTCTTTCATCAGGGGAGAGAGAAGACATGCCTGACCATCCCCAGATATCGCTGATATGGAACCCAAATCCACACCGGCGTGCTTCAACCTCTGCATCAACAAGTCAATTGCCTCAACCCACATCGCTACCGGGCTCGTAACCTCTCCTTCGTCGGGGCCCTGCACTGCTCCGTTCGTCACACCATATTTCTCTCCTAAATCACGATCAAAGTGAACAGCTATCTCATGCTGCACTTCCAAATCATCATTGATCAGAATTGCCTTGAGTTGTTGCGTCGATAAGTCAAGTCCAAGGTACAGGGGCTTTGTTATATTTGTCATTCTGCGGAAGTATGGGTATGAAGGGGGAGAGACAATCAAACGAAGGGAGTGATCGCCCTTCCGGGAACAAGTTGGTACTTAAATACCGTTCGCAGAGCCAGTACCATAAATTTCCCCAGGGTTTTCCCCGTGTGCGAGAGGACTAATCTACATTGTCGGCCCGTTGGAGATTGATCCTGGTTGGTATCTATTTTTATCCCCCTCCTATCCCCAGCTCCGCTAAAGTCAAAAATATAGAATGAAATGAACAATAAATCATAGCAGTGCGAGTGTACAAACTTAAATGATAATGTGTCCCAGAAGAAAACAAAAATTACAGATGATTAAGGAGTCCCGTGTATATTGTGACTTCACCCGAGGAATCACCGCTTTGAGGGGTGGTCAACATCCAGTCCTCGAAAAGAAAAGACTGATTCCTTACATAACCAGATCATGCTCGTTCTTGAAAGGATCTCCAACCGAGAAATATCCAACATCAGAATGGGCTTCTGTGATTTTTTGACCATTCGAAGGTTCCTTGCTTGACCACATGGGATTCCATAATCGGACGCATCCTAGATGATTGCTCATGAATATTAGATATAAAGACAATGGCGTTAAATTCGCACCATCTTCGCCCCCACTCAGCAGGGCATACTGCCCTGAATGTTTAGTAACCCACTGTGCATGTGTAACACCGCACAAATGGTTTTCCTTGGTGATGAACCGGGGTTTTTCGTGTTGATACTTTTGCATTACGCCCTTGCTGAGCATTCTTGAATCGTATACATGCACGGAATTATCCATGCGTGCGAGAGCTAGATAAATCCCATCAGGGCTGAAAGCCATACAAGAAACCTCTCGACTGGGAACGTTTCCCGAAAATGTCTCTAGGGCAACCTTTTGGACACAATCCTTGTGAAAGGGATCGAATATACGTAGGTAATTCTTGGATTCTTGTCTGGTGGCCAGCGCGAGAACTACGAAAATGATAAATCTTAGAACTGATCCAACAGCACGATCGAAGATACCTTGATTGATGGCCATGGCGTCACCTGCTTCGTTTACATTATACGTCAACCTTGCTTTCCCTTTGGTTACATCAAAGGATTTATGCACTCCGTCGAAAAGATTTTCTTGCGGTTCAGATGAGGCGTATAATATATGTGGGTTGATGTCGTCCCAGCGAATTACTCCTGCATTGTGCTTTGTCGGATGGTCGTTGGGTACCAAGTTTAAAACAGTCTTGTGCTTCCTAGCATTAGGCTCGATGTTTGCATAAACATGTATATCCCTTTGACAACGGTCAGAATTTATTCAACGTAGACTTAGTTGCTCACTGTACACCAATGGCAACGACATTCGCTTCTCCATTTCCGGGCTGAAACACAACTTCAAATGGCACACCTTCGTCATATACATCAACTGGCCAAATGGTAAGCCTGAAGCATTGATTGAAAAGAAATCACGCACGGTTATAACTGCCTGAATACGGTCGAGCTCCTTCGGGCCGTGGCCAAACACACACTTTCTTATCCATCCCTGCGGAGAGAAAACAATGACTTTGGAGAAATGAGTGCGTAAAGCCTCCTGCCTGTAAGAAGTAACTGCCCTTACCCCGAATTGCTGTATTTAACATCATTTATGGTGTAATGTTTTTTGCCTAGCGCAAGACATGAGTTGATCTTGGCGGATATTACTTTGTAATGTTCATACCGTAAGAGTTCTCTTGAAAATGTTTTTCGAGAATGTGATACTGTCCATTCCAGGTGAGCAACGAGCCAGACCTATTATACGGATTATGTTCCTCTGTATAATTAGACTGAGTTGCATAATGAAAATCCGACATTTCGAATGAGCTAACCGTCAGGTTCATCTGCTTGGCCTCCTACGCAAGAACTTGCGATGGCTAGCCAACCATCGTGTTGTTCTATCCGATTGATAGCTATTTTCATGCACATCAGGAACATGCGTATAGGTGGTCGTTGGAGACATACCCCCTGGGGCAACCTTGAAAGATTCCTTGACACGCATTGCCTTTTCCGATTTAATTCTCCCGAAGTCCGTACCTCTTATTGACCTTGAGGGTGGGTATCGCCTTAGAGACGGAGGTTGTTGTCTCAAGTCTGCCATCTAAAGGTATAATCAATAATAGGATTTTGCTTGGAAACAAGTTCAAGCATACCAGGTCCCATATGAACCCGTGGTTGCGTGGCTTCAATAAGTTTCCTGTTCTTGATGTCCTAAAGATCCTGGGTTCTCCTGGATTCACCCCGGTTTCATTAAGATCCTTGTTGGCTCCAGTATTTTCAACGCGTGCATGGTTCTTCGGTGGGAGCAGCCACTATTATGCCAAGCGTTTCGAGAGAAGATAAATAATGCAACACCATTATGTATGAGATAGGACTCACCCGGGACTCATCGTGAATATCCAAGCCGCTATGTATAGCTTCATAATCATCATCTGAGCCAATATCTTCGCGCTGTTCCTCACCAACTTGAAAGTGGATGGGAGCATTGCTCTTCGACCAGAGTTTTGATTCGGAGGATTCAAATTCTGACTTCGGAAACAAGGATGGACCCTGGCTCGAATTTCCTACTCTTGACCAAGAATTTTGGGTAACAAGTTGAGACGTATATCCAGGTTCAATCTTCACTTGACCTCGACGTTGGTCATATGGAATGTTATCGCCATCACAGTCCATGTCAGATGTAGCAGCAGACTGTGAAGGCCCAGCGGCATTCTCAGCATCGCAATCCATGAAACTACTAGTCAGTAAGTCTTCGGAAAACTCCCGCTTGACCGACGAATAAGGATTCAATGGTGACCATCCTGCCTTCCGTTTAACGTGTCGTCCATTCCTTTGGGAAACCGGTTCGATGCGCTGGAATACGTAAATGTCATCAAGGTGAAATGTCATTAATGTGAAATGTGGAGGTCAATTAAGGCAATCGTCGTATTTACCTGTCGTTTTGTGCCCAGACCGTTTATTTCAGGTCGTATTGTTGAGCGGGGACCCTCCTCCACACTTGAATTCTCTCTTATGCTCGTGTTAGCGTTGAAAATTGGCCTGATATTGAATATCCTTTAGACTGCTTTAAATCACCCAATGGGGAAAGAGAACCCACCTTGAAGCACCACGACCTTCAAACATCTTACTCGACTGGCCCTCATGTCCCATTGGTTTTACTCCAGCCTCATTTTGTCTGTGATTCGACTTCATCACCTTATTCTTTTCTGCACGTCTTCGTTCTCCCTCCTTCCACCGATTACTGTTGATAATTGAAGAACCACTTGTTTTCCATCCCACGAAGGTGACTTCATCATCATCGTCATCGTCATCCTTTGTCAAGTCTATTTCGACTTTGGCATCCAGGTCTATAATCTGTTTAAACGTCCCGTCTGCACGAACATACTTTTCTCTTGTGTTTGTTGATGGGTTCGAGAAACGACTCATTTGCGTTGGATAATCGAGTGCAGACGTAGAGACGCAACGGAACCAGTTGGTGGTTAGTTTAAAACTTTAACTTTTTACGGGAGATGTGTGTTTGAAAGTCACCAGCAGCCAGTTGTCCACGGTCTTATTACGCGTTATCACGTGGTAATAACCCCTATCCTCGAATTCCGGCGACTACTTTCTGGACGAATTTCTGGCTATCTATAAGATTATGTTCCTTCCGTTGATGAACATAGCCTTCATGTCGAGTAATATCAACGTGGAATGAACTCTGTATATTTTGTTCATCAAAATGGGGATAAGATGTTCGACAACTGCTTCAACATCCACACCAGCACATCATTAAAATCTCTACGACTGTCCCGTAGCCCTCAAAACCATCTCATCCAAACTGATCGCTCTAAATTCATCTACTTCACTCCCAGCACCACCTTCTATAGAAGCCCAAACCGCGTCATCCAATACATAAACCAAAAGACCCTTCTTCCCGTCCACACCCAAACTCACTTTGAACAAAGGCATACGAGACATTGCATGGGCTTTTCCCGTAGGCATAAACAACAAATTATGGTTCGCAGCGAATTCCTCCACAATCGATTTGAAGGTGATCTCCTGTGCGCGTTTGGCTGATGGTCCTGCTGCCGTTGTTCCTCCAAGTGTCTTCCCACTAGCTTTGTTCTTCATCTCCTCTGCAAGTATATCCATCTCCTTCTTGAAATCAGGTTTCTTCAATTGAGTTGGCGCATCCGTGCCCAACTCAATCGCTTCATTCATCAACTGTAAACCTCTCGTGAAACCTCTTTCAATATTCTTAAACCCTCTCAATTCCGGTGGGAATTGATTCTTCCACTGCTCATACCATTTCGTCACTTCTTCAAAACTGGCCGTCGGCTGTATGAGCCATATATGCAGAATTCTTAACCATTCTGGGAAAAATTCAGTTTCGAAAAGTTGGGAGAGGATCGAGGGACGGATATATGGCGACCAGGATATGACATGTTTGAAAACGGGCATGTAACGCTCTTGATTTCGCGGATCGATGCGGAAATCGGTACGGAGGTAGTTGCTTAATTTTGGTAGGATATATTTGAGTATCAGCATGTCCCACTCGCCCTTATCGTAAACCTATATGTCTCATTAGAAATTGTTGAAACAATACAAAACGATCGAAGAAGGCTTACATCTCGCCAAGCGGCTAAATCATCTGGTATATCTTCACCAGCAACCCAAGCCCTCAACATACTCTTAACTTTCCTCCTCGTGTCAGACATCAAATCTTCCATTCGTAAGCCAACAAACGGCAGCCAAGGAAACACAAGACCCCTCAACGATGTCGTTGAACGCTTCGGATTCCAATCCGCAACAGCTTTCTGCACCTTGGGCAGTATCAGTTGGTCGAGTATGTTGTCTCGTATGAAAGCAGGAAGGAAGGATTCCCAAACTTCGTATAGTTTCACGGCGGGCTGTGCATCTTCAGGTGACCATTCATTGTTGATACTCGATCTGACCCTAGGTAGCCACACATTCCAGAGTAGACTTTCGAAAGGCGTCATAGGTACGAGCCTATCAGAAAGTATTAATAAACGTTTGGCGGTACAAGTGAACAGACTTACACTTCTGGTGGGGGAGAAGCCACCTTCATTCTCGCGCCATATACGTCAAGTTGCGAGTTCTCCTGCTCCTCGACATTCTTGTTAACCTTGAGCGCCCTTCGCCATCCCCGAAACACCGAGATAAATTCCTTTGGTTCCTTCAGGGGGTCCCAATTTGTAGCCATCCTCCTCACAAGTGGCGCAATAGCGGCCACCACGATCTCGTCTAGCCCATACCTTTCAAACTCTTGCGCAAATTGATCCACTAGTTTATATACCAGAGGCGTAAAGGGCTCTAGCGAAACCTCGTACACCGATGCCAATTCTTTCGCTAGGTTACTGATATCGTTCGTAACTAGCTGAATTTGTTGTAATCGCGCGATTAGTTCTGCTTCTTCCTCAATCTTTTTGCGCAGACGTGCATCTTCTAATACGACATATTTTTTCCGCTCAGACAGTGCCTTTCCTTCGCGCGCAAGGCCGGCCAAATCAGATTTGCACGCATCAGCAATGAGACGAATGTTGTGTCGGATTTCGGGAATACGTGTCGGATCACTAGTCGGCGCCCATGAATTGAGGTTGACTTCAGCAAGCGAAGAGACCTCTTTTGGCTACAGTGATTGTCAGACCCCTTATCTACAGCTATAGGAGAGACTATGCTTACCACCGCTCCAGTAGCGTCAATAATCTGTCCCAGACCAGCAGCAGGGGGTTCTTGGCCGGCCTCTGAGATAATCTGTTCATAAGTTTTGTGTTCAATTTTCGTCTTGACCTTCTTTGGCCTCTTCCAAACGTCCGAGCGTTTTTGTTCAGCCTCTTTCACCTTCCTCCTCATTTTCTTCGTCTTCTCGTCCTCCTCATCGCTGACTACTTCTCCTCTCCTTCTTGCTTCTCTTTTGGACTGTTCTGTTTTCTCTTTGAACCCATCGAACGCAATACCCACTCGCCCGGGGCGAAGTTTGGATTCGATAGGTGTGACTATACCCTCTCCCGTTACTCCGAGACCTGCACCAGCTTGCCAACCCATTTTGGAAAGCATACGAGCACCAAATGTGCTGGATATTTTGGAGAAGTGTGCTGCTTCATGAGCAGTAAGATTTGCGGGCCTAGGAGTATTCCTCTCTTCTCCACGTTGGAATCGCCGACTCTTTTCTTGTGGGCGACCAAAAGAAGTGGGCATTCCACCTAATGCAGGCGAAGGTGAGGAACGAAAGGACGTCAAATGATCTTGGTTGCGGGTGACGGGTGCTGGTGCTGGAGAAGCGGATGCAGATGACTCATGTTCAGACATGGAGACGGTTTTAAGAGTAGATGATGATGCGAATGTTGAGGAGAGTGATTTGGCAGCTCCGATGCCGCCTTTTGAAAACGAAGTGGCCTGAACGCGTTCCTCGGATGATTCATCTAGGGTGACGCCGATACCGCGTCGTGCACCGATACCAGGTCCAGCACCAATGCCTCCTCTAACACCGAGTCCACCTCTGGCACCGATACCGCCTCGTGCGCCAATACCGGCTCCCAATGCCATGCTGGTATCGTCTTTGTCTGACGTGGCAAATTTGGAACCCAAACCGCTAGTTCGAGGTTTCAAGTCCTCGTCCTCGCCATAGCCATTATCGTCTTGTAGACGAACACGAGGGGATGGAGGCCTGGAGGGTTCAGAGTAGTCAGAATCATCTTCGACCTCTGCGGTGTCCTCGTCTTGGGACCCGTCGTCCTCACCGTCTTCATCTTCTGCATCTTCCTCTGAAGGGTTGGTGTCTGCCATTGGAATGTCCTCATCCTTGTCCAAATCTACCTTGACGTCGCTCGCAACGAAGGCAGGTGCTTTTGTCCAATGCCGACGAGACGAGCCAGGTTTATAGTCATCTTGGTTATCAGAGTCATCCCCGAAGACACCGTATATTGCATCCTCTTTTCCATCCCTACGCCTGCGTTTGCGGTTGTAAGGATTCTCGAAGAGTTCTTGCTCTTCTCGGAGGTCAGGATCATCTTCGCGGTAGTCTCTATTGTGTTGGCCGGCAGAAGAATCCGAGTCATCAGAGTCGTCGAGAAGGCGTTTTCTGCGCGGCATGGGAGTCGGGGTGAAGCTGACACAGGAGACATGTGACAGTGCCCCTGAACAATTGAGTACTGAGTTGTCGATGCATTAATAGCTCTCACAATAGGCTTAACTCCAATTGTCCGTGTGCCAGGTGCCTGTCATGTCCAGACTTGCTTTCCTACGGCTGCTTTAAGGCTGCTATAAGGCTGTTATAAAGCTTCCCCGGCCTACCACAATCTCTATCCCTCTTTCTTATGGTCCTCTTGCACCTCTTTGCTCTCGCTTCCTGTTTCCTTTCCGCCCATTCTCAGTCCCCACCACAACCTCCTAGTTCCTTTCCCCATGACTATCCCGGAAAGCCTTCTGGCGATTTCAACCCAACATGGCAAAATTGTAATTAAACTTTGCTTCCAGTGGCGCACAACATTGAATACATTGTCGCAGACTTTCGCGTCGTAGACCCTTTACCAAATATCACCTTTCCCGTCCAACAAAGCTATGCAGGAAATATCCCTGTGAACCGTGCTGGTCACCCAAACAATACCCTTTTCTTTGTCGGCTTTGAAAAATCAAATGGATCTTTGACAGCTGCTCCTGGAGCTCACAAGGACAGCCCATGGGGTATATGGCTCAATGGAGGGTGCGTCGTTTTCTCAAGTTACTTATTGGCCTGTTCTAAGGAACACCTTCCTCTTAGTCCCGGTTCGTCGAGCATGTATGGTCTACTCTTCGAGGTACATCAACCTGGCTACTTATATTTCTGCTTTTTGCTGATTGTTGGTGCACAGAACGGGCCTATGCGCCTTGACATCGAAGATTATTCAGCTGCCCCTAACAACCACAGCTGGAGTAATCTCATTGACTACTTTTGGATCGATCAACCTGTGTATGTCCTCTCATACTATCGTCCCTCGTAGCCAACGTTTATTTATTCTATCTTCGTTTTTAAGAGGAGTCGGATATTCTACAGCCGATGCCGACGGTTACGGTGTGTGGAATCGTTTCCCGACGCATTCCCATTCATTGACAGGCCTATTCTAGTCCACGACGAAGATCAAATGGGCGCTGATTTCGTGCGTCCCGTCTGTTCATTTCACGGATTCCATTCCTCAACAAAGATGTCATCAGATGGGCTTTTTAGAAAACCTCGTCAAAGTATTTCCCAGCCTACGCGAACGCCCGTTGATCCTCACTGGTGAAAGTTATGCCGGAACGTATATTGTAAGCTGCGTTTATTCCGTCATTTCGGTTCGTTGTTCTGACAATTCAACAGCCGTACATCATGAAGACTTATTTCAACATGAAAAACCCACCTGTGAAAGTCAGCAAGTTTGTTATAGGTGATGGCACGCTCAATACACCTCAAGTTTTCGAATTGCTCCCAGCTGTAGGTTTCATCACTTCCTATCATTCTTTTGTTTTGGTTAGTTGAGCCATTTACGTAGCTTCAAATACTGGAAACATACCCTCAATTGATCGGATATAATCAAGACGTGTTTAAGTATTTTGAATCACAGTACGTTCTCCTTCTTCCCCAGAGCACGATCATTCCTTACGTTCGGTGTCGTAGGACCCATTTGTGCCATTACGATGTAAATCTCACATACCCTCAACGAAGCGTCCTACCCTTTATACCCTTGGTAAACCCAACACAACGTGCACTTCCATTCTTATCCCTCTTTGAGCGAAACAGCTTCGGCTTTTTGCATAGCCTTGCACGCCGCGCGGCCGAGATATCTTCAGAATCTGAAGTCGACCGACGTGACATATTCAAGCGGGATGCAAGTGAGTTCTTGAAAGATAGGCCTTTTGATCAGCTTGATCCTTGGGTAAGAGATATTTCAGTTCATTATTGTGTCTTTCATAGCTTAACTGAATACGATATTTTCAGTATGGATGCATTCTGCTCATGATGTATGTCGACTATGCAGTGAACTATACCTTCCCTTGGAGTATGTTCCCTCAACCATCGAAAACCCTTGTCCTTGTCCTGATACCTTGACAGACCTTACCGACGGACCGGCTGTTCTGAGCTTTAATGTACGTCTTTCCCATAATACTTGATGCATACCTTTCTCAGCAAGAATAGCCTTATGATGTTGCGGACGCTCGTATCCCACCACAAATAGGTGATGGTTCAGTCTTCCTGAATGACGATCGTACGCGCCAAGCATTGCATGCACCAACGAGTAAAAAGTGGGCTATGCAATTCCCCTTCGTTTTTGGTGATCCTACTGGTGAGTTCTCTTGATTTGTTATGGAATTCACGTTTATTGATATTCCTTTCTTGCAGCTTCTGACCTTAGTAAGTCGACTTTCTCATGTCTCAAGTTCGACTTCTAAACATCGGAAACTGTTTGGCACGTTAATTAGGTCCCGAGTGAGTTTGACTATTTTCTAAATAATCTGCGTTTGGCTAACGTAGAATGATTCAGGCCTATGACTTTCCTCACGGACCTGGCTACAAATGCCTCGGAACAGAACATTGGTGTCGTCTTGTATTCGGCAAACAACGATGGTCTCGTCGCTCATCGTGGAACCGAAGTCACAATTCAGGTAAACCCCCTCTCACTAGCTCATAACGTAATCTGTGTCTAAAAGACTTGCCCACTTTTTTTCCTTTATAGAATACAACTTTTGGTGGAATTCAAGGTTTTACGAGAAAACCAGCAACACCATGGCACGGCGATTCCGGTAAATTTGCTGGAATCGTTCATCAAGAACGTAATTGGACATACGTTTTGTTCGATAATGTCGGTCATACAGTTCCGACAGATAATCCAGAGCATGTAGGTCAACAATGAACTGTTTCTCCAATGGTACTGAACCTTATGGAACTAGGCTTTCGTATTCTTTAGGGAATTCGTCATTGGAAACAACCAAACCGGTCTTGTTGTTTCGGATGAAAATGGTCAAGTGACTGTGATAGGTGGTGAAGATCCGGCACTTTTGGCTTCAGATTTCTTGCCTGGTCGAGATGAAATAATATATGGTTCTGGGGAGACAATTTCGACTTTTGTTCACCCAGAGGCGACGAGATCAGCTTGGAATGCGTTTATCACCGCCGAGACGAGAACAACGAACGGCGAATTTAATATGGACAATGGCGCTGTTGATGGCAGGAGTAGTTGGTTTACCTGGACATTCTTCATTTTTGTTACAGTTTCCTCGGTGTATGTACTCTAGTTGCTCAATGGAGGGTAAAAATCATCATTTGTAGAAAAATCAGATGGGCCTGACCGGGAATTGAACCCGGGACCTCCTCGAGATTGCTTATTCAGCCCTAACAAGGAATCATACTACTAGACCATCAGGCCATTGAAAGAACTCGAGAGTGGTTTAATTTATAATTAGTTCGGTCAAGGATGGGCGACGCGTCATTGCGCGTCGAGGGTAATCAGCCACTTGCTCTATCCCACCTCTCTGTTCATCATGGACTCCCAACCTTCAACGTCGTCGGGAGCTATGGATCAACGAAGAAAGGACGCCTTGAAGGCATATCGCGAGGTACATTCAGCTCATCCTTCACTATGCAAGATATTTCCTAACTATAATTACAGAAAATGCGTCAACATGAAACTCATTCCGATAATCTAAAGAAGCGTATGTCATAAAAATATCTAAATGAGCGGTTGGCGATGATTGACGTGCGTTATGCAGTCCGATTCTCGCTGAAAGATCTCGAGAAAGCATATGAGAAGACTGAAGATGACAT
Source organism: Agaricus bisporus var. bisporus H97 (assembly GCF_000300575.1). NCBI lineage: Eukaryota > Fungi > Basidiomycota > Agaricomycetes > Agaricales > Agaricaceae > Agaricus > Agaricus bisporus. The sequence continues at coordinate 877,659 of NW_006267369.1, read as the reverse complement.
CAAAGCCATTCAATCCGTTGGTCAGATTATTGGAGAAGTCATGAAGCAATTAGATGACGATCGATGTGCGTAAAACATACCTTCATTTCTTGAACTTATAATAATGGATGTGGCGTACGTCAGTTATCGTGAAAGCATCCTCTGGCCCTCGATATGTCGTATCGTACCGTCCAGCATTACCAGTATCGAAACTGAAAGCTGGTACACGAGTGTCACTTGACATGACCACGCTTACTATCATGCGTATACTCCCTCGTGAAGTCGACCCACTCGTATATAAAATGAGTATGGAGGATCCTGGAGATGCTACATTTGCTGGTATCGGTGGTCTCGGCGAACAAGTTCGTGAACTGCGAGAGGTGCATATACATCCATTCCTTTCCCTTTAAATATTCTCATAAGAAAAAAAAAACAGATCATCGAACTCCCTCTTCTCAATCCCGAACTTTTCTTAAGAGTCGGTATCAAACCACCAAAAGGTGTTCTCTTATACGGTCCTCCAGGAACTGGTAAAACACTTCTCGCCCGAGCAGTAGCAGCCACTCTCCAAACAAACTTCCTGAAAGTCGTATCTTCCGCCATTGTTGACAAGTATATCGGTGAATCCGCTCGCGTCGTTCGTGAAATGTTTGGCTATGCTCGTGATCATGAACCATGTGTTATCTTCATGGATGAAATCGATGCTATCGGTGGAAGACGATTTTCAGAAGGTACAAGTGCAGATCGTGAAATTCAACGAACGCTCATGGAGGTGAGTTCAAGTCCAAAAGTAATTTCAAGTACTGAGGTAGGGGTCGTGGAATAGCTTCTGAACCAAATGGATGGTTTCGACTCTTTAGGCCGTACCAAACTCATCATGGCTACCAACCGACCAGATACCCTTGATCCTGCACTTCTCCGACCAGGTCGTCTAGATCGTAAAATCGAAGTTCCACTCCCCAACGAACAAGCCCGTCTAGAAATCCTCAAGATCCACGCCAAACCTGTAAACAAAGCCTCTGAAATTGATTATGAAGCCATCGTCAAACTATCTGACTCATTTAACGGTGCAGATCTTCGAAATGTTGTTACAGAGGCTGGCATGTTCGCTATTCGGGATGATAGAGAGTTTATCAATCAGGAGGACTTGACCAAGGCAGCTCGTAAGGTTGGAGAAGCAAAGAAACATGAGAGTGAGTGGTATCTTTTTGTATGTTTAGGACCTGACTGACTTTCACTGGTTTTACAGCCAAGATGGAGTATGCGATGTAGATTTTCTTCTGTATTTTGTACTTTACCCTGCACCTGTTTTCTCGCCGATAATGCATACCGGGATTCCCTCGTTAAGAAAGAGACGTCATCAGTTCACAATTATTATAATACATCCATAAGAAAAGAACCGATGCAAAGCGTTACAAAGTAAAAAGGGGAAAAAGTCCGAGTTGGAAAAAAGAAAAAGGCAATATTAAAATCGGAACAAGCCCTTCTTTTTCTTCTTCTCCTTCTCCGGTGCCGCATCAGAAAGGATGCTCGAGAAGGATTGTGTAGGTGAAGGTTGATTAACCTTGGGACTGGTATGCCTGGACACAGACAGGAAACCACTGCTGCTGCTCTGTGGTGGAGATAGTACTTGGGGACGAGGTTGTGGTGGTGGTGCATCTTGAATGAAATACTTTTCATCAAAGTATTCTTGATATGATCGTTGTCCGTCGCGCATTTCTCGAAGACCTTTAGGTACAGCTTTCGAACCGACGCCGTTTAGATCTAGAACTTTGAGATCGTCGACGAAATCTTTCGGTGTGATCGTGTGTGTCGAACCTACAAAGAAAAAAATAAAACGAGAGAGGCGGATAATTAGCGAAAAAAAAAGGTGGAAAAAAAAGAGTAAGATTACCAATGAAGATGTCTTTATTCAACGACGTAGAAAGCTGATAAGCTTCCCGAATCTCAGAATAAGTCATACCCCCAGCCACGAACACAATCAACCGTTGTTTATCATCCCGTACATTCGCCGTACCCGTCTTCGGTGCCTTATGTTGCCAAGTCGGTTTCGCACTACGTAAAGATGTGGCTGCAGGTGGAGAACGAACAGCTTGAGGGACGACGTTCTTGAGAGGTGAATCTTTGACATAAGGGAATATGGATTCATCAAGTCGGCTTGCTACGGCATCCTTGTTTTCAACAAAGCGCGCGTTTTTTGGAATTAGGAAGAAATCTTTGTGATGTTTGACTAGAACTCTTACTTCGATGATGGTTTTTAACAATGGTTTATATCGTGAAAGTTCATATTCTTCCTCATTGGTTTTCTTCTGCTTAATCCGTTTCTTCGTATCTTTATCATTAGGATTCTTTTAGAGGGTATATAAGCACATAAAAACATTCGGGATCAACGAAAACCAAACCTTGGAGATTTTGACACCCATAAGACCAAGCGCCTTGAGAGCATCTATTTCAGCTAAAGAAAGTCTTGCATGTTGATACAACCGACGACGATCTTCTTCCGGAACACCATCACGATACTGAATATAAAGCGCAATAATTCGCGCCTTGTTGACATTCCTATCAAAAAAAACAATCAAGTCTTCAGACCATCAAAAAGAAAAAGATGACCCCCGCACATAATGTCCCGACTATCCAACAACGGTACCATTTCTTCAACAAGACTCTTAGGCGACTTTCCTTCAGCTGTCACACCCGTCGCACAACACTGAATAAAACCCTAATCAGTTCGACTCGATCATTCGTAAACTCCTAAACTCACCTGTTCGACATTACCCACAGAAACCAATTTAGCACGCTCGAAGATCGCCATACATTCCTGTGCCATAGTCGTATGCAAGGAGAACTGAATTTTCCCAACACTTCATCAGTGACCCTTCTTTCTAATAGCCAAGCAAAAAAAAAAAACCAACCGCTTCACGTTGTTCTTGATATTGAGGCAAACTAGCAAGCATGTCCTTCATATCATTCAACGATGCCGCTCCCTCCCTACATGTTTTTTTTTTTAATTAATCCAGCCTTTTTGAAAAGGGAAAGCGCCGATGATGAACTTACCCTTGAAACACCGCATGCTCCTCCGTAAAAGCCTTAAAACTATTCATGATCTTATCAATAGCCTCCCTCATATGCATATGTCGAAGTTCAGTCCAAAGTTTATCGTTATCAGATAATACCGCCGTCTTGTCCTCAAAAGTCCCTACAGACGATTGAAACTTATACCTATGAATATAATGATAAAATGATAAATAGTAATCGCAAACAATGAAAATTGAAAACGTACGTGAATTTCTTTCCATCATCAATAGGCAACAAATCATTCGCCATAGCTTGATAAGTGAATTCATGTAAAAACGGCGCCGTCATATCCATAGCCCTATCCGTAATAATCAACGTCCCTCTCGGTCTTGACCCATCACCTTTCTTATAAAAACACCCTTCAATATCAATTTTCTCGTTCCCAAAAAAAAAAAAAAAAAAAAAACGCACCCCGAAATCCGAATTATTCCTCTTATACTCATCCAAATTACTCTGCACCATAAACGCCAAAATCTTCGTCACATACTCCGTTTCTATAGCCTCCACCGCACGCGCTTCCGATCCTCTAGCCAAATTAGTTCTCCAAGCCGCATTATTACTATTGCTCTTTTCTATTTTCGAAGGTGGCGCACGATGGATTGGGGGTGGAGATATAGCTGCTGAAGGATTTGTACCGAGAGGACCGAGAGGAGGATGATTGATTGGAACGTAGTATCGGATATAGGGAAATTCGTTAAGCGTAACGCACACATTCGTTATCTTTACTCGGAGTTAATTTTCAGTTTTCGAAAATATTGGTGTTAGAGAGAGACATACCATCTTGCTAGTGAATCTCATATCTTCCAATAATCGATCTCGAGCAAGTCGAGCTGAACTTTCATGTCGAGGAGGACTATACATACTAAAAAAGAAACTAGGTTCATCAATAGTAAACGTTTGAGCCTCCGTAGCTATATCAAAACAACATGATTTTGTTTGTCGGAAGAAGAAAGAAGTTGCTCGCACTACTTACCCCAGAAATTGATAAACAACTCTTTCAAAACTTGTAAATGAGGTACCACCGCCGATGATGTCAATCGTTGAAACAAAGGTTCCGCAAGACCTATACATATATATACATATATATAACAAATTAAAACAAAATAGGAAGGCAGAAAACAGGAGGAACAGCACGCACCTTCGACAAAGAATAAATGCCCAGCAGCATATTGTTTCGTATTCCCCGAAAAATCTCTAATAATCCGATCCACATTCTGATTCGTCGGCATCAACAAATACATAGCTTCATAATCAGGTTGAGGATCCCGATTATTCGTTATAGATTCAATAACTAAAACCCAAGTCAGCGTTTTTTCCATACACCAAATCATTCATAACACGATTATACGTACGCGTTACATTTTCTTCAAGAATATCAAATTGTTTCAATACCGACGATAACAATTTCTGTGAAAACTCGTCGACGACAAGGATCTTCCATCTTCCAGGAGGTTGAACCGATCGAATAGCTTCCAAGAATTCTTTGACAACACATAACATCAATCATCAGCCAACACCGAACCCGTCTCATAAGAACACATATTATATACTTACTGCCTTTAACAATATCGATAAGCGATGGCATGAGCGATGTGTGTTGTGTCAAAAAGCCTGAGTTGATGGTAGTCGTCCACCGGTAACGGTCTTGATCATGATTGGCAGGTGAAATTACATACAATAAAACACTAAGGATCGGCTATCTCCGACCCCCCCCACACAAAATTGACATTGACATTTCTAGTTTTTTTAAATTCACAGCGAAAAGAAACGGAATTAGATAGCGTATCTACGTAGGATGCAGGTTTAAATGTTAAAAAAAAAAGGAAACCTCCGTGCAGCAAACTCTGAAGTATCCATCCGAGACAATATTAACATTAAAAAACATTAACCAGATGCATAGTCCATTAGATCATGCTACCAAATACTGCCATGAGGGCACCAAAGAGGACGGTGAAGATGGAGCTTTGGATCAGAGCGGCATTGGACGTGGTAGCTCCGATGGCTGTCTCAGCCTTGCCATCACCGTCAACATCGACCTTGGTGTTGTTGGGGTAGGGGAATGTGGTGTTTGTCGTCGTCTCCAGGTACATGTCGGTGGCCGGAGTGTTGGTACACTGACCAATAGCCTTAAGGGTGAACTTGGGGTTGTGGTTGAGCGCAGCATCGAGAGTATAGCCGACAGCCATGTCAACAGTGATTTCGTGAACATCGTGTTGTAATACAATGAACCCGTTGTCAAGGGCGCTGGCATTGTTGAAAATGTTTTCAAAGGTCTGGAACGATTGAAGCCCGGTGACTTCGCCGGCAGCGACCTTCCAGTCTAGGATACGTGTCAGCAAAAGTCCAGGCATATAGCCATTGGGGCGCACCATTTGTATCAAAGACGCCACCGCTTGGGGTACGAGTCCACAACAGAGGGACCATGCCCATGGCAAGAGAGATGGCACGTACTCGGTCATCTATAAATATAATTAGGATTTGCATATTGTAGATGAAGAAAGGACAGACCAATATCACCAAAGGGAGGGCGCATGGTCGTAGGAGAGACGCCTATCATCCGTCGGATGGCTTTGCGGGTCCAACCTAGCTCGGCGACGATTTGCTCATTAGACAAAGACGTGAGTGGCTGTTCAGGTTGAGGTCAGAGTGAAAAATGGTGAGGAGAAGCTAAGGTTTACCCTGTGAGACCAAGTATGGACGCTGATCTCATGGCCAGCCATGTATTCCTCTATGACGACTGTGGGACGCTCGATGACGCGTGATCCGACAAGGAAAAAGGTGGAAGAAATGTTCTTGGACTTGAGATAGTCGAGCAGGGTTTGGGCTACAAGGCGTGAGTTGTTGCCATGCGGCTAGGAACATGATGAACTGACTGTAAGGGCCCGGACCGTCATCGAAACTGACACCCCATGTGAGTTTGTCAGGGCAAGCGACGATATCTAGGCAAAATTACGACATGGTGGGAAAAAAATGAAATGGAGAACAAACCTGTACTGCGAGTATATCCACCGCAAGTCCACCATCCGCGCTGGGCGGCTTGAGCGGCAGCTTCGATATCGCCGGCACAGGAACCATCGGTGGTAGGAGAGATGTTTGGGATATTGAAGCCCTCCAATTCTTTCATCCACTCTTGGACTTCCGGGGTATCTAGAAGCGGACTGAGTCAGGATCCCCTTTGTTGAGGGAAATGTAGCGCACTTGTTTCCGGAACACGATCTTGTGCAGGCCACTCATTCAGCATAAATACGACTAGAGATTATTAGAATATGTGTCGTGGGATATGAGAGGACGGCTTACAAGGACTGGGGAGAGGTGGTGCGCCTTTGATTGGGGGTTCAGCGCCGGCGCTGAAGGTAGCAGTGACGACTGGGGTGGGAGCAGAGGGCATGCCCATGGTGATTTTGGAGAGAGGAGGAATACCAGAGGCAGTGGCGGTGGGGACATTGGTGGGAGTGGAGGGCTTTGGTGGGGGAGGAGCCGTAGTGGCCTGTCGCTTCAGGACCTGGACGTGTTTCTTGGAGCCGAGGGAGGCGGAGGTGGTGGCGAGGTGGGTCGCGCAGACGAGGGCGAGGAGAGGCAGCTTCATTGCAAAATGAGGGTGGTGCGCGGCAGCGCTGGACTGGTTTTGAGCGAGACTGAACAAAGATGTCGCGAGTCTCGTTTTAACGCTTTTGTCACGTGGATCTGTCGGATGTCAGGGACCGGTGTACGTAATAGTGACGCACGTGAAAATCCATCACATGACATGACGGTGGGTCACTTTGGTGAGCAGTGGTTGCCCGCCGTCTCGAGGATGGATCGCCCGATGGGCCCGCGACAGCCGCCTGACCGCCGCCACGCTGCTGCTTACGACGCCATCTTCAAGCGGCCCGCAGCGACCGCCCCGCCCTTTCCGCAGACTCCGCCCCTGCCCGGGCAGGTCCCGTATCAGCAATTGCACGACCGACGCACCTCTGCTGCCTCCTTCTCCTCTGGCTTTTCTCACAACGGCATCCCCCCCGGCTCTTACCGCCAGTCCTACTACCCCCCGCCACCCCACATCGCACACCACCTCTCCCCTCCCACCTTTGACCACCAGCTTCCCGCCCCGTACAACCACCCTTACGCTTTACATCCGCAAGAAGAAC